>NC_083766.1:49307814-49607814 GCF_963514075.1 Conger conger | reverse complement strand
GACCGACCGCTCAAACCGAACGTGACCGCGGTCCAGTATCCGCGCGCGGTCTGAATTTTGCTCGCAAGCCGTAAAAACCCCGAAGCTCCTTGCAGGTGTACTTTAATGTGGAAATGAGAATCGATAAAGGGGAGTTTTATTGGTGGCGGTCCTTTGGGGCCGAAAAGCAGGTGGCGGGGAAAGTAATTGGCAGCCCTCCGCTGTCCCCACGTCCATCTGGCTGTGTCTCCTGCCCTCTGAAGAGCTTTCAGTATTATTCATGCTGTATAATTAGAGAGGGAAAAAATACCCCCAGCACTGTGATTAAACATTTACCCACAATCCCCCACCAGCCGGAGGAAAGAATCAACAAGGAAGACTTTTGTTGTCGAGCAGATTGAAATGATAAATTCGACAGACTGAGAGTGGGGAAAAAACGGGGCGAGCCAAGAATCACAGTGCCAGTGCATTACATTATCCCAAAACCAGCTACTCTGGAAAAGCATATGTGGACTCAGCTGATCAACTTTGTTAATGCGGGGAAGTTTCCTAAGCCCGTATCACAATTTTTTTCCATCCACCCAGGTGAAAAACGACATATTGCAGGAATATGTGCTTGAAACTCTTTTCGACGATGTGATAAAATATGTGATGAAAATATATTTAGAAATGACTGTGGGCTAGTTCACATAAGTGCATCCTACATCTAAACCTGACTCATGGTGGGGTTCCGTGTTGGTTTGAGGTTTGATCTGGCAACAAATAAATTCTAGGACATTTTGCATTTTTCAGCTTGAAAATATAAAAATAGGCATTTTATTTATTTATTTATTTCCAAAAATCTGTTCACATTCACCATTTTATAGTCTCACATTTGCTTTTCGTTTAATAGCTATAACACGCTGAAGCACGGCATTGGAGTTTGCACACAAACTGACAGAGGAAAAAGCAGAGTCTACATATGGTCGGCTTCAAATGCCTTCCTGTAGCGGGGATTTGGTGTGGATTTGGAAGGATTATCTAGCCCTGTTTGTTTGCATTTCTCCTTAAAACCATGTGTGATTTGGGGGAAGCGGGGAGGGAGAAAGCGCTTTCTTTCGAGCCGGACGTCTGTATTAAAGATCAACGCTCTGTGGAAACGGCGGATGAAAGGGGGAGCTCTGGCCCCCGAAGAGCGTTTTACGGCCGGGCCGCCTTTCAGAAGCACCCGGCGCCCATATGGGTCTCCCCCACACTGACATGGTTAATTGAGTTTCTGATGGTTCGCTCTCCCTTCCAAGGAAAACCCAGCCTGGGCCAATACAAGCATCCAATTCCAACGCCCCCCCCCGCCCCAAACCTCCCCTCCTCCACCTCACTCCAGACCACCCAGCCCACTTAATCGCAGTTGAACCCGTGGCATGATGGGAACTGTTCCTCTGCTCGTAATTTCCCCAGATACATAGCCGCCTGGGTCTCCGGGGACGTCCCCAAGCGCTTGGCCCAAACCGAGACGTGGCTCAGTGGCCAAAACCTCGAAGGCACCAGGGAGGAGTGGGGACCGGATAGAGGGACACGGCCGGGGGTGGGGGTTTGATTGAGGGGGGTGGGGGGACGTGCAGCTCACTAGAGTTCGGTCGAGAGTTCATCCGGGAAACACTCAGAGTTTGGGCCAGCTGTCAGTCTCACCCCCCCCCCCCGGGCGAATCCAGATCAATGCCACGCAATTTCAGTGCCGCGGCTTATTGATGCCTTCAGGTTTTCCGTGTCGACATCTGCTTCCGACATCGCAGGCAGCCCTCCCACGAGGGACCCGCGGGAGCCGGGCTAGGTGACTGCTGACAAGACACTCCTGTTGGAGGAACCCGAGCAGCAGGAAGTTGAAGAGTAAGACGGCGGAAAAGTGCTGTTCCGTCAACTCCGAGCTGTCCGATGTGTCCTCTAAAATCTGTGAAGACGTAACTGTACCTCATCCCGTCGTAAAGTGAACCGGGCGCATATGAACTATTTATGGAATGTCAAGTCGTTCACGCTTTACCTCGATCTGTGTGAAAGCTCAAAAAAGTGGACTCTAAAAACTACAGCTCCCATGGACACCTTCTGATAGAGGTCAGCAGGGTCCTCACATGACTCCTATCATTCATCTGTTGTTGTATTTTTTTATTATTTGACAGCGGGCCTCGTTCTTAGCCAGCGCAGATAGCCCATTAACCTCCTGAGATTAAAAAAAAAAGTGAAAGAAATGGTTTGACATACTAAGTGCCTTTGATGACAAAAACACATTGCAGTGAAAATATTTTTAAATATATACATTTAATTTGAATCTCTTATGTTAAGAAAAATGCTGTACAGAGATCAGGGAAGCCATTTTACATCCTCGTTTTAAGGATTCAGAGTCTCAGGAGGTTGAAACGGAGTGCTGACCACTGCTCTCTGCACTTTCAGGAATAACTGTACAAAACGTGCCAAAAAAGGTACACATGCTTGTTACTGAGGTGGTACCCTATAGGTACATAAAGTTGTACCCCAAGCCAGCAATATATAATACATTTGTACCTTTTTTTTTTGCTTGGAAAGCATACACATTTGTACCCAGAGAGCATTACTGTACCTTCAGGGTACATTTGGGAAATTTCAGCCTTGACGAAAAAAAAAGAAAAAAAAAGTACCGGCACTGTCACTTTATTTCTGAGAGCGTACCGGGCGACAGATTCTGGGAAAAACACCGCTAAGTGGCCCTGACACTGACGGGCGAGTCTTCGACCCCGGTGTGACGGCACGGTGCGAGACGGCTCTGCCACGGGGCACCTGTCTGTGCTCCTCAAACTCAGAACACCTCCCGTCCTCCCACAGGAGGAGGAGAAGGAGGAGGCGCGGGGGGGGGAATAAATGAGCTAATTGACAAAAGTGACAGGTTTACAGGTGGTAATTGTTTCGCTGGGGGTTTTATTTTCAGACGCACAAAAGATGCCATATGGCACTCAACTTCATTACAGCAGCACAGGAATAGGTACGCTGCCTTTCAGGTGCTGTTTGGCCGGGGACATTTATTGATAAACAGCGCCACCCTGTGGCCGGGTGGGCTTTCTCAGAGCGAGCGCAAGCAGCAGGGGGGAGGGGGGAGAGAGCGACTTCAGCCGAGCTGCCAGATGAGATCAAAAATTCATGTCAGAGGTTTATCTTAAGCCCCCCAGCTCATAACTAATTTAAGCCCACCTGCTCGCTTTTACTTTATACTTGTGTCTGAGGTATTCCAACAAATTTGCACTCGTGTCTGCTGTGAAGTAATCTAAATACTAAAATATTCACACAATACAGCGCTGAGGATAACTCGACGCAGACAAGCTGACGTTTCTTTACGACCTCCGTGGAGAGGTAAACACGAAATCAATTAACAATTCATGCGTCGAATGCGGATGAAATTATGAAAGGTTAATTTAAAAAATATCTGATATATGCCCGCAAAAACGTAGCGTACACAAGAGTACCAGCTGGCCTCCAGGCGAAACTCAGACTGAATAGACTAACCCCCAAAAATAAACCGACTCGCTTACATGATATTTATGAAACGCAAACATTTATCATTAATTGAAATTGTGATAATTGCAATTACATTGAATACCATTTTCACAGCCTCAGGCAAAATTCCATCCATATTATGTGACATATTTAATGCTTGGTTAATTATCTGTACTGCGGCAATTAACAGACCGTGGAAAGGAGGCGGTGTTTGCATGCTGAAAGGAATTTTAAGGTTTAGTGGTTTTAATTTGGATTCCAATAACCGGGATTTATTGTGTTCTCTGCAGCAGAAATAAATTGAGATCTTTCTATCATCGGCATGATGAGCAGAAGAAAAATGAAATGCGCTATCCATCTATTACAGTATATCGTGACCATTACTATATATGTTCAACTCACCAATATTAGGGACCATTCGCAATAATGAGGTTTGACAATTATAAGGTTAATAAAGAAAAATCTTGACAGCCTTTATTGATATAGCATGGAATTAAATGATTAACTATCTCATTAAAATTAAAAACCTTGAAGTGCAATTACTTGTGAAATGAATTGACCTTCACAACTGGAATGATACACCATTACATTCCGCTAATCTGCAGAGAAAATGGCCGAGCCAGGCTTCAGGCTATGATACGATAGTGCACAGGTTTTAGTTTACTCTGCTGCAGTGTGCATAATACCCCTTAATGTACACAAGTGACTTCCAACTGCCTATTTGGGCAACTCATCTAGTCACAGCAAAGTTTATAATACATTTTTACATAGCATATTCTAAATGATGACCAACTTCAAATTTATATATATATATATATATATATATATATATATATATATATATATATAATTTTCAGGTACAGACAAAGCTCATTGTGATTCATTGGAGGTCTTAGCCCATTGATAACCTCATGGACTAACCAGTCAGCATACTTCAGAGTACGAGTTAAGTCTTTACTTAAGTAATTCAGCGCCAGGCCTACAATTTAGACTTAGGCAGGACCGCTAACATGTGTTCATCGTTTAGCTCTTAACTCAAAAAGTCAACCCCTGGAAAAAATTACAAGTTCATTTCATTAAGCCAAATGGCTCTTCGGCTAGGCCCAGCAGAAGGAATGAGGTCATCTTCCACGTTGACTGCAGGATCCCATTTTAAAAGCCGTCCTGTTGATAGTAGCCGGGGTCATACGTTTTTATGAAACTATAAATTACAGCTGAGAACAAGGGAAAGGGCTAACTTCAAAATGGCGTGGAGCTGCAGTCCTCCACACGTCACCCCCAGTAAGCACCATCTTTTATTTTATGGATATGATTCAAGGCCAACGATAACCCATTTGACAAGAAATGAGATGTAACTTAATAATGGCCTAGAAGCTTTTAATGGGGATTACCAGCACACTATTAAAGAAGACTTATAAGCGGAGCCATTTTATGTATCACGGGGGGGGGAGAAAGGTGTTCATTTGCCACCTTGAGTGGAATGCACTTAACATTAATACGTTCCAATTGTCCAGTGTGAATTGATGCATTGATTTTTATCGCAGGGCAAAAAAATCTTATCTGGTAGCTTCATATGCTGCGGATTTATTGACGACGCTCGGTCCGATCCTATACCGGTTTTGTATAAATTCGCTGAAATATCGATTTCAATGGGACCAATGGGAGGGGGAGGGGGGGGAGAGGAAGCAGTAACAAGTTCCAGCACTTCATCCCATTGTTATGTCGGCCATGTTCTCTCCGACCCAGCCGAATAAAAAGACAATTTGAGAGCGATTATCTCTGTGGTCCCGCCAGGGAGCAGGAGCGGCCCGGCGCGCGGGGAGTGTGCGCCGCACACAAATCCCGAGGTTCAGCAGCGGGGCCAGGCAGGAGTGCGGTCAGTCTTAAAACAGTAATGAGGGAGCAGCATCGCACCTGCTGTACTTCTGTCAGCAATCAGCGGCGAGCCACCTGGGTCAGGAGAGGCCTTAATGGCCACAGCCGGCTCTCGGCCCGCCAGAGATACGGCCTGGGGGGGGGGGAAAACCTTTAATGGCCACGGGAGGCGAAGACCCAAGATGGCCGGACGACGCGATCGATGTTTCGTAGTTACGGAAAAGTCAGGTCCGAGAACCCGGGGATGGATTTGAAGTCGGGGTTACCTGAGGAAACGGACGACTTGAAAGGGCGGGGGGGGGGAGGGAATCTGCTGATGGGAGTTAAAAACGATTTTGTTTCAATCAGCGGAATCCATCAGTGGAAAACTGCCAATGATACGACACACTGGAGCAGAGGAAACCTGCAGAACCGCCCCTCCACACATTACAGCTTAATCAATCAATCAGGAAAAAATAATAAACAAAGATAAATGGATAACGATAATTAGACAAACGGAAAGAGAGAAAACAGACACTGAATTTGTTGCCTGTTCTATCACCTGCAAACACGATTTTGATAGGCCTAATGACCATTTAAAAAAGCAGGGTTTCATACATAGTTAAATACCACTTTGCTTTAATTTGGAATAACGTGTGAGCTTATTGCCGCCAATATTTGAGGTAATGCCTTCTCCTATAAAAGGAAATGGCCACCCAGGGACCGGTGGTCTTGTGCAGTGCATTTGTACAGATTTCTCCAGTGACATTTGTACAGGCTCTTCCTGGAGGCTGCAGAGGGAGCCATAAAAGGCCAGACCTAATGCAGAAAGATGGGGGTTTATGGGTCTCCGGAGGAGCCAGTGCTGCAGCTGAGATCTGAAGTACATGGTCATGGGCAGGGCACTATATTGACCTGTATTGACCTCTCTTGGTGTGGACGGGAACGCAATCCTCATGCAATTACCACTTGCCCTGGACTACAGAATGTTATTAAACACATATATTAGATTTTTATTTCCAGTTTGTCGGTAATGACTCATTTTTTTGTAAACAATTGTGCAACAACTGCCAATTGAAACAATCTAACATCTATTTTAGCTGTACTGTAAGTCAGTCAAGAGTGAGAATGATCCATTATGTCTCCACACACACACACATACACACACACACACACACACAAATAGCCATTGGCGGCCTTTGAATGTAACTCTTCAATACGTTATATAACATTCACATTTATTTTTCCTCCACTACGCGGAAGCTCAACCCGAAAGGGTCAATATTCATCGTGAAATGAGATTTCCTCCCATGCAGGCGGGAGATTGAGTGCTTACAAGTGGAGAAGCCTTCTTTTCAGTCAGCAGCGACTCATAAAAACGCGATTTTCCCTGCTAGCGTTAGCGCCGCCCGTGTCCAAGGACACACGGTGTTTTGCGCATCGGGACTCCGCCGTTCATCACGCCCCTCGCCGCGTCTGGGCTGCGGAGAGCTAGCCAGCGCTGGAAAAGGGCTAGAGGAGTTTATTTCTCGGGCGGAGGAATATCACGCCGCAGCGAATCAATAGTTTTGCAAGACTTATAAAACTCCCACTACTTATCGCCCTCCAAAGCAATCCCATAAAAGCGCTTTCCAGCAGATGGATTTTTTTTTTCTTACACCCATTGAAATTCATAGCCTGCGTGAGCGGCGGGGTAGAGCCGGCCTTGGGCCCCGCGGTGCTCACGCCAGGCCAGCGCCCCGCACACGAACACACAGACGCGCACGCTGATTAGCCGTAATGCAAACCCCTTTTCATACCCCCTGCTGGGAGAGCACCTACCCCTTCACCTGCAATGCTGCATTTCTGAGAGTGAGTGAGTGAGTGTGTGAATGAGTGTGAGTGTGTGTGTGTGAGTGAGTACATGTTTGAGAGTGAGTGAGTGAGTGAGTGTTTAAGAGTGAGTGAGTGAGTGAATGTTTGAGAGTGAGTGAGTGAATGTTTGAGAGTGAGTGAGTGAATGTTTGAGAGTGAGTGTGTGAGTGAGTGAGAGTTTGAGAGTGAGTGTGAGTGAGTGAGTGTGTATGTGTGAGTGAGTGAGTGAATGTGAGAGTGAGTGTCTAAGAGTGAGTGCGTGAGTGAATGTTTGAGAGTGAGTGAATGAAGTTGTTATGTACGGTGCAGAGAACCCAGACGCAGACCACAGGATAATCCAAAAATCAAAGTTTTAATGTTCAGTGATCAAAAGCCAAGAGATCCAGTACAAAGCCAAGAATGAAAAGCAAAAGAACGGTCGAAAAAAACAAGCGAGAGATCAAAATCCAGGAAATCACAGGGCGAAGGTACAAAAGGGCAAAAACAAACTCATAGTCAAAAGGTACAAAATAACACGTCGAAAAAACCAGAAGATCAGATGGGCAAACAAACAAGAGGGCAAGGCAGGTACGGCAGTCAAGGCAAAGGGGTGTCTATCAAGACTCTCTATAACAAGGCTTACACACAATCGGCACTTATTAAGATCAACGTTCTGACAAAGAAGCATACTGAGAATGGGGTTTAAATACAAGAGGGAAGGTGACAATCTAGGCGGGGCAGAGAACAAGGTGGGCTAAACAAATAGACAACAGGTGGGGAAACATAATAGGGGAATAACATAATAACGGGAGGGAGACGAAAACACGGACTGGATGCACGAAACAAGACATGTAAAACATACGGCTCTGGATTAGGGAGTAGACATTTGCATAGTTTGAAGACGTAGTGATAGTTAGAGACAGGTGCGAACACTTCGCTGAAACTAAACGAGTAATCAGGGATAGCATAGGGAGGCGGAGTTACAGAACAGTGCAGAAATACTAAGAGATAGCGTTAGTGAGTTAGTTACGCGAATATTTCTAAACTACCCAATAAAAGTGATTGTTAGTTAGTTAGTTAGACACGCAGTAAGTGTATTAATCGGATTAGTACTGTACAAAATATAGATTAGTAGTAATTAGTAAGAATCGTGCTTTACAACATTTAACTACCAAGAAAAAGCAGGAAGTAAGAATCGCGAGTTTTAGAAAAAATGTTGAAAAACCGAAACTACCGTAACCACCCGAATAGTGGGACACGCAGACAGGGGAGTGACTAGACTGCTAAACATTCAGACGCAGACATAACAGGGCGAGGACAAAGGAGAACTGTAATGGGAAACATAAAGAAGACATCAGAACATCAGAAGTAGAGAATGTTTCCTCTATCCAATAACTTCATGTTGCATCGTGTGAGAGTTTTCTTGTTTTTTTTTAAAATACATTTGTTCTCAATTGCCTACATACTGTAACGGAAACTATTGACACAACATTGCACTTAAACTCACACTTGTCAAAACATAGTCAAAACAACAACAACAAAAAAACAGTTAAACTCACACATTGTCAAAACATGAGGCCATATCACCACAATCAGCAATTTTCAAAGCGTTTTCTTCAATTTCCTCGTAAGTCCAATGTTTACAAATGACAAGCTCCAAATGATTCTTGCATGCACAGTACAAACATTTCACTTCTAAATTTTACTGGCATTTCATCAGTATTTTCACATTTTTGGCATAAAACAAAATTAACTTGTGTAATGAACTTGGCCATATAGATATTGAACCAGTGGGAAATTATAGTAACCAACAATGTGACTCACGACTCACGACACACGACTCACGACTCACGACTCACTCTCCAAACCCCACGCCCCACTCCCCACTCCCCACTCCCCAGGCTGAAGCATTAGTGTCCTCAGTGCTCAGGAGCTTGTCTATTATCCTCCACTGAAGGAAAAGTGGGTCAGAGACGCCCCCCTGGGTCCAGCAGCTGCTGCCCAGGCCTCTGGGTCCACTGGCTGCCTGCCATGGCTGTCCGTCTGAGACAGGGAGCCCACGGAGAGGAGCCTGGGGGTGGGGGTTGGGGGCCCACTCCCGTCGACAGCAGTAAGGTAGGAATATTTATCACAGTTCACACCACAGGGATTTCAACAAAGGTCACCTCTCTAAATCTTTCCTGCAGATAAAACCTTTTTCTGCTCCGCGTTTAAATACGACTTGGGCCCTCGGAGTTGGCTGCCTGCATTTGATCGACTTCATTATAATTGAACAAATTGTCTTGACGACGCAAGAATAGCTGTGCACTTGATTACCACAGCATGCTGTATGTTAATTCCTACACAACGTTAAGAGTCCCAGAGGGTTCCACAATTAAAAATAAGGGCAACACGTCATGTCTGTTTCTTTTAAATTGTGTGAGACATCATAAGCAGACAGACGCAATTTCACGTTTTTGTATCTAAATGAATAATCCCCCTCTGCATGATCGTCAACTGACCTTCAGTCAAATTAGTGTGTCCACACGGATTAGGAATATTTCAATCCTTCAGTTTTAATGGGGCCCCTGCTTTTCTGGTTGATAAATAACTAATGAAAATAACTATTTTTCATTATGAAAAACTGAAAGCGGTACTTAACCTTTATTAAATGGAAGTGTTAACCTTTATTAACATGTATAGACTCACTGAGCACCTTTATTAGGAACACCTGTACATCTACTTATTTGTGCGATTATTTTATCAGCCAATTGTTTGGCAGCAGTGCAGTGCATTAAATCATGCAGATACCACACATTACAACAGGGGGAAACAGAAGAGCATCTCTGAACACACAACGCATCAAACCTCTAAGTGGATAGGCTACAGCAGCATAAGACTTAAGTCAAAAAAATAAGTTCAATCAATACCTAATAAAGTGCTCAATGAGTGTAAATGTAAGAAATATTCAGCCATGTGAGGCTTCATGTGGTCTGTTAGTTCTCCATCAGAATAATCACAGTTACGTAAGAATACAATTTCTGTGTCAATTTCTCAGTCTTAGTTTTCCTTTTGTTCATTGATGAATCTCTCCAACTGTGGTTTTAATTAAGTATGCATTCATTCATTCATTATCCTAACCCGCTTATCCTGAACAGGGTCTTGTAAGACTTGTATTTTCACACCATCCATTTGCTGGAAAACAAGATTTTACGTCATTGCATACCAGTAGACGCAAATCAAATATCTGTCAATTTTCAGTCCAATCACGATCCTTTTCACAGAGTGTCATGCATCCTCATTTGATGTCAATCAAATCGACTCCCTACCCTTCAAAAATTACCCTGGAAGACCCTTTCACTTGTGTATACATATCGTGGAAGCAAGTGTTACTCTAACTTCCGTTTAAGTCTTTAAGCTTGCAATCCAATACATAACCAGCCTCTCTCTCTCTCTGTTGTTGCTTGAAATACAGTCATAAACAATTATATTGTCATTTGAAAGAGAGGTTTTGTCAAAAAGCCATCTGAACCCAAACAGCCATTTTGTACATCAGTGGAGCTCATTGCTGATTTTGGATGATAGGGTTTGTGTGTGCCGTATTTTAATTAAAGTCTTATCACTCGCTGCTCAGCCTTTGATCATTCAACTAACATTTCCTTCACAAGCGCTTCATCTTCATCAGCGGAAAATATTTATATTCATCAGCCACCGCCACAACCCACACATCTGGGACTGTCGTAGGCACACGTGCCAGGTTGCCCAGGAAACCTGGGCCAAGCAACGTTCTCCCACAGGACTTTGAGACAGTTGGGTTTTTTTTTTTTACTTTCGCATCAGCTGATTCACTCAGAACCAATTGGCTTCGGCCCAAAGACCCCAGAACCATTTGTCAAAGTGAAGAGCCGGGCTTTGATTAAAAACCTTCAGAGTGTCAGGTTACAGCAGATAAATGGGCCCTCATTTGTTCTAAATGCCAGATCTGATGATAAAAATATATCCACAGAAACTCTTAATATAGGAGGCTACAGTGTCTGCTGAGAAGACCAGAGTGATGGATGAAAGGAGAATGTGGGTGACTGTGTACCAGGAATGGAGGAGGGTACATCCCTCAAGTTGTGTGCTAACCCCAAAACACAATTATGGGGTGCAAAGCCCCTTGCACATATGGCTGGATTTCCAGAATCAAAACAGAAGTAATTCTGTTAGCCAAGTTAAATAGCTAGCGGTATTTGCCACTGAGAAGTGGCATTAGTCAGCTTGTTGGGTAAAAAAAGCAACTTAAAATTGGAAGAGCCTGACACAGATATTTACCAGGGAGAAGTATTGCATAGTATCAAAGCAATTCTTGAGGCAATGATTTTGTAATGGTGTTCTTACAAGCACGTACAGCGACAGGGCTTATTCCATTCCTAAAATAAATGTGTAAATTTCCCCTCACAAAATCACACAACAGCTCCAGTTGCCTATCTTCAAAGTGCAAATTCTCATATTTTGTTGAGAGTGCAGATTCAGGAAAGAATTTAATTTAAGAAGAAACTGTGCTAGAAACAAAGTCTTCAGTAAGAATGTTCTAGCTTTTGGCATGCTTTTTCTGGAAATGATGCTGCTGTTGAGCACATTAGTGGCGGAAGATTTCTGGAAATCTGACCAGGTCCAGAAAAATGCCAGGTCACCTTACATGGAACAGACACTGTTCACACAAGGCCAACAAGGAACGTATGGTTCAAGATGCATGCATGCTTTAGTGTCACTTGACCGCTGGCCTTTGCTCCTTCACCCTCCCACATGATGGTTGAGCCGTGTAGATTCAGAGTTCCACTCCTAACTCCAATCACCCTCCCACCTCCTTCAGCCCTGCAAGAACATTCCAGGAGAAAGATTCCCAGAATGACTACAATAATAAGGAAAAAATTCATATGAAAAGAAAACACAGTGACACGGTTGTGTGAAATGCAATTTGTCTGTGGCATGGTCCACGAAGCAGAGCCCCTAGCAACGGACAGGCGTGTGCGGAGATACCGCGCAGCGCAACGACACACGGTCGAAAAAAAAAAAAGATCAGGACACCGCATCGCGTATCGCGAGACGGCCGCCTGTGACCTTCAGTTAAAAGCAGGAGGGGGAGAAAGACCCAATCTGCAATCCCAGATCTGATAATCCCAGATCTGATCAGCCCAGGCCTAAATCATTCAGTGTGGTGCCCGCAGAGCTACAATGATGTATCTGCGTACGGTGCAGGCAGACTGCAGAGCGGAGATTGGCCAGGCAGATGGACACGAGGCTGTTAAGGTGCTTTCGGCCCACCTCGCCCACTACCTGCAGTCTCGGTCGAAGTGTCGAAGTAACGGGCCGACGAGCGCACACTGCCTGCTGCTGACAGCTCGAGGCCGGCCCCACCGACACACACAACATGTGACAACATTTGACAACATTTGACAACATTTCTCCCTCCCACCCGATAACCTCCCCACACCACCAGAGTGGTACACTCTTGGACAAATCACAGCAGAACGGGATAATGTATAGGAAAAGTTTGGGGGGTTGCAGGGTTTTTCCCCCCATTTTTAGTGCTATTGTCATAATGTAATAAATCAGAATTCTATTCTGCGTTGTTTTTTGTTGTTGTTGTTTTTCTATCATATGGGTGTATTGTAATGCACAGAGCACAGTAGTCGAAATCTTGTTTTTGTAAACCAGAGTATTCATGATAACTACTTTCTGCATTCATTAGATTGCTAGCTACCTAAGCAAGATTATTAAATTGCTGTAGCTAAAAACATTGTGCTTCATAAGGTAGCAATGAAGCCAAGACAAAATTGAGCAAGTCCATGTTTTTAACACATGTAGTCCAGTCATTTCATGATGGCTAAACTAAATGAATAAATGTTGAAGCATAAAATAAATTAATAACTTGCTGTACTACTACATGTGTGACAGAGACTCAAACGGTTCCTGGCTGCTTGTGTGTACTGTCGTTCAAACCGAGAGACTATTAGTTATAATGGCTTGGTCATGTAGTGGACTCATAGAACCGCAGTGTGACAAATGAACAAGCAAGTGAATTAACTGACAGAGCCCCACAGTGTACACTACTTACAACACATACAATAGCACACTGTACAACAGCCAAGCTAGCACACAGTACAACAACTAAGCTAACACACAGTGCAACAACCAAACTAGTACACAGTACAACAACCAAGCTAGCACACAGTACAACAACCATGCTAGCACACCGTACAACAATGAAACTAGCAAAATGTAGCACATTCACACTAGTATGATAGTAGGTGATGACTGGGAGCCTGAGGGTTTCACTGTGAACCAGTGCTGCAGTAACCTGAGGTACCCTCACTGACACAAACCCACCCTACCCTGCTCATCAGTAATTATTTTCACATGCTGTAAGTCCACAGTTTGGGTACTTTGTATCAGTACTTTCTGCAAACAAATGCGAGGGGCAGCTTGCTGAATATTCCCCAGTCAGCACCGGGGAAAGCTCTGACGTGAAAGCATCTGTCAAGCCTGAGAAAATCAATCAGTTCCAATGTCAATCTCCCGCATTGGGATCGGTACCTCGGACAAAAAACGTTCCGTGTGAGACCGGATAGTCTTGGATTTCTGAATTGTATTTGTCACGGAGTGGCAAGTTTTTCCACACTTTGTGTTTATCATCGTACTTGTACAGTTTAAAGTATTATAGCTTGTGGCATCCCTGCTCGCTTCCCTCGCAAATAACTCCCGGGCTTGCAGTTCGGTGAGCACTCGTGTACCTTTTTATTTTCCACCAGCATGTCTTTACTTCAGAAGAATGTAAGTGTCTGGAAAATGGAGAATAGCCCTGGCTTCCCTGCTCGTGCTGCAATGAATAAATGATTGTGCTCCAGTTGATTAAAATGCTTGGACTGGGGCAATGTGAGAGAGGGCGCCCCATAAAACCTACTATATGCGGTTATGAAAATTCTTTATTGCAAGTTAAATTCTCGCCTGAGCCCTGATTATTTATGTCTTTAGATGATTCCTTGACTTGTTCAATTTGTTTGATGGCAGCAGCAATGCCCAGTGAGAAGAGACGCACTGTTGGATGAAGCAGATATGTACATATTTGACTGATTTTATTCATTTACTTAGATCTAGCACGTGCAAAACCTGTAAGCACATGCAAAAACTAATAACACGGCCAATGATTAATGCAAAACAAATACCACGACCAATCACTGAACATGTTATTGGTTTCGCGTATGCTAAAATATCTTGCATGTGCTAACGGTCTCAGAAAAACAGGCCCATATTCAGCAACTCGGCATGTTTCTGCCCGTGAGGTGGAAGAACAGGGAGAAGGCATTAGCTCATGAGAACTCAACAGGACAATAAAGAAAGGTGTAATAAGGAGTGGACTAAATGCTGGGTTCCAGACCATAGACCGTAGAAAAGATATGGACCAAGTGACTGTTACATCACCCACTGACTCATCCATGGGCTTGTGAAAAGTGTTCTTAAACCAGGGAACTCAAGTGCATGGGCGCCGCCATTTTGTACAATTTTGAGCCATGACTGGCCAGCAGGGAAGCAGAGTGGGCTCCTCCGTTCTGCGCATGAGATTCGGCAGTGAGTCCCTGATTCGTCCACGATACATTGCTGTATTTCCCGAGTAACACAATAAGATAAAGAAAATGGGCACATGGGGAGACGTAGATTGCGAGAACACAGATTGCGACTACGTGTTCTTGGGGGGGGGGGGGGGTTGTTAAGGGTTCCGGCAGGGAGCGAAAGAGACATATGATCGACTGTGCATTCTGAACCAGAGAAGAAAGGTTAAAAACGCAGGAATAAAAACTACAATGAGGTTGTTTATATCCTTGTTGGACCATTGTATTGTATTGCCTCTGCCACGACGCTGTGAGTTTGTTTCCGGTTCCATTTGAACTTTAATCTGACGGCAAGATCTTTGCAATCTTCTTTCTCATTATGGTTAAGCCCCACTCTATTTAAAGGCCATTCACTGTTTCCCCCTGAAGGTGCGTTATAACTCTGCAAGATGCATATACTTGACCAACATGACTCCTTGTGTTTTTGATAGCTTGGCCTTTTCGGCTTTGATGGAGCCAGCGAGCGGTTAGATTAAGCTTTTGCATGTCTTTATTATGGATCGCTATTTTTACTTCCATCTCCGACTCCATTCTGATATTAGCATTTATTTTGGGTCGTAAGAAGCCAATAACACACAGTACTCCTATGCCTGCCATTATTTTGAGAGATCTAAAATAACCATAGTAGTCAAAGAAAGAATAATACTGCAATATGTGTTGCAATGTCTTCTGCAATGTAGTCGATCAGTCTAAAAATAATATGGCAATTCAAAACATGAAATCCAGTTGAGTCGATATTTGAAAGGTTTTTTTTTAAACAAAGCTTTGTACAGAAATGGACCCGCTGTAGCGCAGACAGAAAGTGCTGCCTTTGAAAGAACTGCAGCAGCCTCTTTCAGATGGAGATGGGATTCTTTCAGCTTATGTCCTTATGTAAGTGTGTACAGCAAAGAAAAGGAAATACAGAAACAACTTGCTGATACATTCCCACATACAGCCAAAGCTGTTTTTACACTAGTAGTGTCGTGTCAACTGATGTTGGTGTTAATAATTGATGATATGTTATATCAGGAACACCAGATACATGTAGAGGCTTCATTTACTTTCAAATGTCATTTCACCTTAGGTTCTTGTCCTTGTATTCGTACACGGCGTGTAATATGTAAATATGTCACCTATATAACGTTATAATGGATGTAGTGGAAAGATATACATAGACAAATGTGAGAGGCACAGAGTACGCTTTCACATTTGCTTTTCTCTAAAGGTCAGCTCTAACCACGATAGCAATGCTCTTAGGTTTTTAAGTGAAAATCTATGTTTATAGATTTTCTCAGAAAAATTTTCATTGCCAGAGAATAGCTACGGATTAAAATATTAGTCTGAGCACTATTAGGCCGAAATTAAATTGAAGGTTTGTATATTTAAAGTTTCTCTTAAGGTTTAACTCGAGGATGATCTTCAATTTCTTGGAAATTCTTACAGCATCTATTAATTTGTTTATACATCTTGATTTAATATTCCATATTCAATTACTAACCAAAATATTACACTGGCATGTCAAAAAAGACACTTGTAGCCTGTTTGCATTTAAAAACATATTGACATGCGTATCAAAGCAAATAGTAGCTAGCCAATACATATGAAGTAAAAATTCAGTTGATGTGAAACGATGCTGGTCAAACCCCATCCAGGTACTGCTGTAACACAGGTCAGTATCCCGCAAGAGGTTCAGAGCTGCACTGTGAACAGGAACCAGTATGGGCGGCCAGCAGGGTAGTGGTTAAGGTACACGACTGGAACCCGCAAGGTCAGAGGTTTGATCCACAATAGCCACAATAAGTTCCGCACAGCCGTTGGGCCCTTGAGCAAGGCCCTTAGCCCTGCATTGCTCCAGGGGAGGATTGTCTCCTGCTTAGTCTAAAAATCAAGTCACTTTGGATAAAAGCTTCAGCCATGTAATGTAATGTAACCACCATTTTCATTCAATTCTGAAATCATAGTTGTGGACCGAAGCCAAGCATTGCAGAAGCACAATGCTCCAACAGGTGCACACGCTGGTGTCACACCGTGTTTTCCCTCCTCTGTATGGCGGTGAGTGGTTTCATATCTCAGACAATATCAGACAATGGAGTCTGAAAAATGGGAGTCAGCGCTGATAGAAATTCATGGGTGCGTTCTACTCGAATGTCTATCCGATTTCTCCCCCCGCTTTCAGGAAATCCATCTGAGATCAATACGCCACAGACAAGTAATAGGGAGCTTAATGGGTCTTCTAACAAGGTACTGCAGAGGACACCGCTACGTCTATGAATAAATCAATGGCACTTCTCCCAAAACTGAATATAGGGGGAGGGATGTGATCATTTTTCTGCCGCACAGAGACCGTTTCAAACGGCATGCACTTTGATGCGCGAGTGTGCCAAAGTTGAGGGAGGTGGGGGGGTGGGTGGGGTGTGGGGGTATCAAAGAGGGAAAAAAAACACAAAACACGTTTTCTCCATACTAATGGCTTCCTATTCCCAGCTGACGGGAATCTATTGCACTTCAAAACAAGGCGCAAGGCAAGATGAAAGCAACCCTCGAAGCGGCCCACACGCATGAAAAAAAAAAGATCCTTTCTCGGAGGAACCATCGTCGGGAACAATTCTCTAAAGAGCAGCAGGGCTTATTTCCTGGATCTCAGCCGCAGATAGAATCGCTCAGCCTAAATATCTCTTTCAATTTCTTGTCAAAGTAAGCACCCTTCCGGGGAAGACAGCTGTCACCTTGATCTACGGCCCCCCGGCTGGCTCGGTAATGTAGGCTAAATCGCCCGAGTCGCTAGCAATGATGCAGTCATTGTGGAGGAAATTGGAAATCAATTCTTGTCATCACCGAACATAACTCTTTTATCAGGGCTGCAGTTCATGAGGACTGCGTGGGTGACAGGACACCCGGGGGGGGGGGGCGAATACGCCCGACCCCCCACCCCGACATTGAAGCAGACAGTTGAGGGAAAAGAGAGAGAGAGAGAATTCCTTCATTTAGACACCGAAGTGTTTATTTTTCACCGTCCTCATCATTACCCACTCCACTGTGATTAGCACAGGCCCAGGCTGTGAAGAATTGGGTGACTGTGAGCACAGCAGGCCAAGGTAAGACACTGTAGCGACCGCAAACACAGAACATCCCCCCCCCCCCCCACCCATTCCAGTTAATGTCTCGCGGGCTAAAATCCGTCTCCACCTTCCGACAGGTCAGTTTTCTTGGGAAGAGGATGTCTGGGGAGGGCGCTACCTCTGGAAAGCGTGCGCAGTGGAAACTGATTGACTGCACTCTCCGGCGAGCGAGGGAGCTGACAGTGTAATAGGCCCATTAGCAATGACTGCAGTGCACACGATACCGGAGCAGTCACTTTCCCCCTCCTAATTGGCCCTTCCACCGTTTTCCCAGCATGCTAAACTTATGAAAACAGCACGATAACCGTATTCAGAGAAAAAATCTCTGCCTTAATCAGACTCTTGCAAATGAATGCATTGTTACGTATATTACACGAGTATGTTTTTCCAAGACTTGCATAAATGTTCCTTACAGTTCGGGAAAAAATAAAAAAATAAAAATAAAACCTACAATCAATTATTGTATTTCAGTTTCACAGGAAAGAAATATATTAAACATTTGTTGAATTATTCAAACTGTTAGAAACACGGTTATGGAAATCGTTAGCTGTGTCATACAATACATTTCCTCTTGACTCAGGAACTGTGTGGTGGCCTACAGGCTTTTTGGTCTGTTAGCCCCAGAATTCCCAAAATGCCCCTGACCTCTACTACCCCTGGCTTTGGGCCACCACAGAAAAAAAGGCAGCTACAGCAACCCATACTGGAAGACTCCTAGCTCACTGCCAAACATCATCAAAGAGAATTGCACTAAAAAGTGCACTTATATATTCAACATATTGTAGAGCTCATTCAAATCACTTATTTTTCTCCACTTTTTTCCCCCCATCCTTGCTCCTGACCAGGAAATCAATAGAGGACCGTCATCATTAAGGACATTCCAACCCCTTACATGTTCCTTCTAGAAGCTAGAAGTAGAAGTTAGGAACTTTGCAAGAAAACATCAGTGCATCAATCTCCATCCATTTTTACATGTTCATTCTCCAGTGCTTCTCATGAGCTTTACCAAGAGCTTTACCAAGAGCAGGCTGTTTTAGTGACTGTCTCTTTAAGGCTTATTGATGTCAATGAACCTCTGTTCCGATTGGCTGGCTAGCTCCAATGAACTGAACACCAGCTTGGATTTTGTTCTGGCTACAAGGTGGACCATGCTGAAGCAAACGAGCGTATCGGTGTCATGTCATAGCTTCATGGAAGTCCAAACTGCTCATTTAAACGCACCTTTTCTTCATACAGATTGTGTCCAACTCCATTAAAATCCACATAGCATTAGTTCTAGTTCTAGCAAAGCTTAGTTCATTTCAAATAAGGCATGAAACTATTACTTGTGGGAAGAAAAATTTTGGCCATTTCGTGACCATTCTGGAAGCCGCTATTCTAGACCATTCCGAAAATACAGCCATAAGAAAAAGAAGAAAAAAATAAGTAACAAATACATTTTTAATAAAAAGGTCATAATTTGGAAAGAAGAAGGATGTAACATGACCACCAGGACATTGCTACAGAAAAAACGAACCTCTATCCATTCAAGCAGCAATGTGTTTTTTGCCAAGAGGCAGAGAAACTGGAAACTGCAATGAGTTCTCCCCCAGGTATGATTAATACACTGGCTCCAAAGAGAGGACTCGGAATTAAAATGATGAAATAAATATTAACACATAGGCGCGTGCATAATTTACACAGAAAAGCCCCGCTGATGTATTGCGCTGCCATTCACCTTAATTATTATCCTGATTTACAGCAGGGGGAAACAAATTACTTAGCCTCTGGGTTTTGTTTGACCCCAGGAAATTAAAATATAAATATAGAAATTAAAAAATAATGACAACTTTACTCTGTCCTGTGGGCATGTGTTTAATAATGTGTTTTCTTTACAGATTTAAAGCGCTAAGGCTGACATTACAAGTTATTGCAAGTTATTGAAATTCTCAGTAGCATGGGCACAAGGCCAATGTGACCCTTTTATTTTTCGGGGGGTGGAACTACATTATGGTGAACAATTAACTTTCACTCAGTGGGCAATGGTTATTGTAATGGTTAAGGACAAAGATGGTTTTTACTGTAACTTTTCATTGAATCCTGTCACCTGAATAAAAAGATCATACATTTCTATGAATATATGATTACATTACATGATAGTTATGTCTCTGACTCTTTTGTCCAAAATCACTTACAGTTGATTAGACTAAGTAGGGACCAATCCCCCCTGGAACAATGAGGGGTTAAGGGCCTTGCTGAAGGGCCCAACCGCTGCACTGATCTTATTGTGGCCATTCATAAATGCTTTGCAAATATTCATAAGCAATGATTTCAGCAATAGCAATATCAGTGCAGCATAGCCTTGCATTTTCAGAGCAGTATAATGTCTAAAATCTACAAAATGTTAAAAACAGTGTATGCTGAAAAGGACATCACACTTATGGTGAAATATGGGGCTGTCGATCTCGATATTTGATATTATTGGGTTGTTTTGTATTTACAGGTCCTGGGGCGTTTGTTAAGGTCAATGCAATCGTGACCTTGAACAAATACAACCACAACATTTTGGCCAGAAAAACATAGTTTCCCCTGCAGAAGGCTCAAACTTGGCTGCAAACGGATCATTCTAGGAGAAACAACTCCAAGCATACTTCTACTGTAAGTCAACCCAAAAAAGCCCTCCAATTCCTCAGCCTACTTTCATTTTTCCATTTAAAAATGTACAACTACACATTTTCGGTAGTCTGTTGCTTGTACATTTAAGATTCATAAATACCTAATGCATTATTTACGCATACATAAATCTTAAATGTACATGTAAACCAAGTACTGGCAAATGTATTCCTGTATACCAGGGGTGCACAGCAAGGGCAGATCCGCTTCAGGATTTTGTGCCAACTTCTGCTCTTAATTATTTCATTAGCTAAATAATATCTTGAGCAGGCATTTGTATATGCACCAGCTACAGCCACAGACTGCCAGTGTATCCTAAAGATTTTACTGTGCTCAAGTACAGGAGAGAACCAACATCATTTATGGAGCTATCAGAAAAATACATTAAGGTAATTGTTTGGAACAAAAACCAGCTTGCAGACCGGAGTTGGGTACCCCTGCTGTATATGGCCTCCAATCAGTATCTATTTATTAAAAACACAAACTGCACTTCCAAACTCATTGGTTTACGTTACTAATTTATCGTGAAATACGAGAGGAACATTTGTTTAGTTCAAATGTTTGCACACATTATTTCAAAACTGATACACATAGGCTAAGATTAAAGTAGACATCAATTTGCTATGCCACAAATACTAGATTGAAATCCATGCAAAACCCTACAAAAAGTTTTCATAATAGTTATAGAAACAAATTGCTGATTGAAGTTGATGCAGATTGTTCTAGTCAATATCCACTTCACAATCACACCTGATTCTGTTGGAGACCTGCCCAGGTGTTGAGGGAATTTCCGTTTTATCTATGGAAAATTTGTGGTGCCATTCAACATCGAGGATGGATGCCTGGATATATCAGCTGATTATTGCAGGGATGGTTCAGGGGTGCCAGCTCAAATGTACAAACAGGAGGGTGTGTGTTAAATGTTGAAAACCCCTGTGATAAAGGATGGTGATGAAATATCACATCCAATGATACTGTGGTAAAATTTGTTCATGGTCGAAAGTAATTGGTGTCAATAGATTCCTGAATTTAGTGCCAAAGTGATTGTAAAAAGCTGTAATTAGTTACAAAATTGGCGGGGTCCAATATCTCCCAATATATTTCATCCCAGGCCTGAGAATTCATAGCTGTGGCCCAGGCTGTGGAAGTGGCAGTAGCTCACACCAGCGAGGAGAGAGAACGCATTCGCATTAGCTTGCGCGTGCAGGGAGCCAGCGGAAGTTAAATTAAGTAGGAAAGTGAGCCACGGCAGACAAATAGGAGGAAGGGGCTGACAGCGGTGTTCGTCTGGTATCTGTCTGTTAGGCTTAGCGTGCGGAACGTGCCGGAGCCTGTCGCAGTGCGGGGTCCCGCAGGGAGGGGCGGCGTGCGGCAAGCGTCCCCCAGCCGCGTCCCGCCGGCAGCTGGGCTCAATAAGAGGCAATCAGCGCCAGAGCCCGGTCTCCAGCGCGTCCCTGTCACCCCGCGAGACGCGCCTCTCAGCCGGCATCCATTATGCATCAAAACCCCCGCAACAAATCTCTCAGAGAGAGAGGGAGAGAGAGAGAGAGGCAGGGAGAGAGGAACAGAGAGAGAGAGAGAGAGAGAGAGAGAGAGAGAGAGAGAGAGAGAGGGAGAGAGAGAGAGAGAGGAACAGAGAGAGAGAGAGAGGGGGAGAGAGAGAGAGAGGAACAGAGAGAGAGGTGGGGAGAGAGAGAGAGAGGAACAGAGAGAGAGGGGGGAGAGAGAGAGAGGCAGAGAGAGAGGAACAGAGACAGAGAGGGGGGAGAGAGAGAGAGGCAGGGAGAGGGAGAGAAAGAGAGACAGAGAGGGAGAGGGAGAGAGACAGAGAGAGAGCGAGAGAGGGGGAGAGAGAGGGACAGAGAGACAGAGAGGGAGAGAGAGGCAGGCAGAGGGAGAGGTAGGAATTCCAAGCTGATTCTGTCTCTGTTTTTGCTCACATGAACATTTTTATTTAATTTATTCATTTACTATTTGGGTGATTGCCAAAAAAAGAGAAATCAGGTCCATTAAAAAAAAAATTCTACGCCTTGGCTAAAGATAGGCCTACATTTTGTTCAATTGTCAAATTGAGCAGTCGGAACATGTTGGACTCTTAACTGTATACAGATGTCTTTTGTGGTTTACCTCGTGTTAAATATGTCAATATGTGTGCTCTTTAGCAGATATCCACTACCATCAACGACGGGCTGGTCTCTTAGTGTTAACATTTTGCTTATTAAAATTTCACAATGGTGTTAGCTCGTTAGTGGAGATGGTACAGGGGACACGGACACAGCCTTGTAGCCTGTTCTCCAAACCTCCAAAGAACAGCCATGACTTGGCAAAAAAACACAGGTGGCTAGGTCAATACCAGAGCATATAGAACCATTTAGTTTACGTTTCCCCTTCCTGTCCAACACAGGAAACGGTGTAGAATAGTGTAGAGTTTGGCATCGGATGTAGTCTCTGCGGAAAGAACATTGCGATTCCAGGGCCAGAGACTGCCGAGCAGCTGCCAAAGGGTCTCTCTAATGTCTGGAAACAAAATTTATGTTGATGAAAAAAAGCCACCTTCTTAAACTCCACCAAAGGTTCCAAGAAAGAGCTAGAAAACCCAGGAGACGGTTAATATAAGGGGAAAAGCACACACAAACGTTGCCAAAGGAAACAGACAGCTTTGAAAAGCACGCTGCACAAATATAATCCCCCTCGCTGGCTCGGCTGAGTTTAAACAAGGCAGGGACAGCGAGGCTATCCTCGGATCGCAAAATAACTTCAAGGAGAAATAATCCGCTTGAGTGGAGTTACGCAGAACATAGAAGGACCGTCGTAATGCGGCACGTAAATTCGGAAAAATAACGTCTGACTCTTTGACAGGTTCCTTGGATGGAGCACAAATAAAGAGATAAGTAAATAAATCAATCGCGATAAGAACAGCCAACACACGCAGATGGTTTCTCAATTTCATTAAGGTTCCTTTTTTTATTGAGCCTAAATGCTTGAGACTCCGGTTCCAGAATAAAGTGTAAATCCATCTCTTAGTGCAACTGAAATGACAGGAAATTTCCCAGACGTGAATTGTAATGGAACACGGCAATAAACCAAGCTAATTTATTGGTGGTTTCAAGTAGCATATTTATGAGAGTAATTGTCTTTGAGTGACAGGTTTAGGTCATTTTTAATTGATTTGGGAAATGCATTCAGTGTCCCTCTTGCCTCCTTTTTTTGTCCGGAGGTAATTCCAGCCCTCTGGAGGTATGGTCTGACAGGGACGCCATTTGTTAAGACTTTACAAGCCTCCGGCTGTATATTTATCAGTGCTGACAATTCTCAGCAGCCTTTCTGGAGATGCATCCATCTCTGTTCATCCTGGGCTGCGTGCGGCATCCATTTTGTTTTTCCCTCTGTCACAGACAAACATCAGTCATCCAGGCTCTGGTCCTGAAACAGATGGATCCCCTTTGATCTATTATTTCCTCATTATTAATTTATATATCATCTCACTGGCAAGGGATTTCACGGCTCGCTACTTTTTATATTTTAAGATTAATTCATTAATTCGGGTAACTGACTTGCAAATGATCTTCTCCCATCTCAAAGTCAGGTTCACCTTGACTGTTTTGATCGTTTTTTCTGGAAAACCGACGTTGATTTTTTGGAAGAACGGTTAGTCATGAAGACTGCGAGCAAATCTGCAAAAAGGAATGGAATTGTGTGTCATTCGTACATGATAGTGTTTCTATTTCAGGGCCTCTCTTTTCAAGGGAGGGGCTAACTGCTGACTTAAAAAGCTTTAAAAAGCTTAATGTCGATCGTGTGCCCACAAAATACTGTGCTATATGAACAGTACATACAGTGAGCACCATAATTAATTGGACAGTGACACATACAGACCCAAGCCATAACACCCCCTCCACCATGTTTCACAGAGAAGGTGGTATGCTTTGGATCATGGGAATTTCTTTTTTTCGCCACACTTCCTCTTTCCATCAGTGGTTTTGTTCCAGACTTTGTTCCAGAACTCTTGGGGCTCTTTTAGGTGCTTTTTAGCAAACTGTAATTTTGCCTTTCTGTTCTTGAGGCTCATCAGTGGTTTTCATCCTGTAGTGGTCGCCAGTTTATTTTTCTTGTTGATGATGAACCAAACTGTTGTCTTGGGCATGCCCAGGGTTTTTGCAATGTTCTGGATTTCTGAGCCTCGTGACAGCCAGCTTAATTTGCATCGACACTGAAAAGCATTAACCCAGAGATGTGCGTTGGGCTGCAGTGCGTGTTGGGCCTCAGTGCGTGTTTGGTTACAGCGCGTGTTGGGCCGCAGTGCCTGTTGGGTCCCAAGGCATGCTGGGCTGCAGTGTGTGTTGGGTCCCAAGGCATGCTGGGCTGCAGTGCGTGTTTGGTTACAGCGCGTGTTGGGCCGCAGTGCCTGTTGGGTCCCAGGGCATGCTGGGCTGCAGTGCGTGTTGGGTCCTGTGTACAGAGCTGTTGGGCTGAGAGCAGACCGCACAGGGGCCCTCCCCTCTTCACTGTCCTGTGTTTATGCAGAGCACAGCATCTGGTGTGCCACCACACAGCCCCAGGGGCCCGTCCACACCGCCCCCCTCCCCTCTCAGGCAGCCTGCTGTGGGCATCAGCACGGGACGCAGGAGAGTTCCCCAAACGCTGCCGTCGCCACCGATAGACCGTCCGCACTGCCTCCATCTGCTGGCCGTCAATTTCACGAGGAGAGGCAACAACAGCATATGCCGCTGTTAGGATAGGCAGGAACGCGCGGGGGCCGGCTTTCATCTGCTCCACTTTGATGAACCGCACGTAAAGCCCATCTGTTTCTGTCCCTTTTTTCCCCCTCAGTCCTACTTCTCCGTGTCCGTCTGCACCATCTCGGCAGCTTGTCCCATGGAGACATTCAGGAAACAGGGAAAACCGCTATCTCTGCTGGAGACCACAGCGGATTATCAACAGGATGCCCTGGTATCACTGATGGCTTGTAAACTCCTGCTATGCGTTTCCTCAGAAAAATCGTCAGCGGGCTGATTCAGGAAACGCTCGCACGTGTTCCCAAGCAGCAGAGAGATTTTCTGTTTTTACAAGAGAAAGCCTTCGTTTCATGTTTCCTTCGGTAAACGAGACTGAATTCGCCTTGCGAAACGCGCCGGCGACGGAACTCCAGGTGCATTGTGCTCTGTGCGGCTGCTGTAAGGCGTGTCTGTTTACAAATTATTCCCCCGCTTTATTCAATAAGAGGAAAAGCGATTCTGCGTTCGGGGAGAGGCCTGTCGGGGATTATCTCCTGGCCCTGCACGTCTCGGGGATTTGTTTTGCGGTTTTAAACAATAACTTCCGTCACCGCTTCAGAGGCAAATCGTCCGCGCGCCTAATCGCGGCGTAAAAAGGTTATCGCTCGCTCTCCACGCGCGCGGGGCCCGCCGCCCTCCTGCGGAAATGTTGATACACGGTGGAGCTGAATGTGCCCTCTGGTGCCGGGTAAAAAATGGCGTCGCTGAGTCCGTGTCAAAATAGCAATTACACGCCGGCCTGATTCATGAAGAAAAATGCAGACGAGCTGCACGGAAACGGATTAGCGGAGTTTCATTACGCCAACCCGGGGAATTCAATTTATCTGCTTCCCTGAGCAGCGAGCGCGTCGCGCCAGGAGCCCCCATCCATCGCACTTAAGTTTGGGGGTGGGTGAGAGCACCGTGTGCAGAACAAATACTCGCAAAGAGCGCCGGGGCGTGTGCGTGTTCCGACGCCGCGTTGAGAAACGGAAGGAGGATTGATCTGCTGAGGGGGTCGGGGGACTCATTCCGAATGCTTATTTTATCCGTGTGTCCTTGTTCCTCGTCTGACACGGAGGAGATTCCATCTCGTTAAATGTTCCTCGAAGGAGCTAAGAGCGAGGAGCTAGGTGGCCCCTGAAGGATTCTCGACCAAAGAAACGAGTGCATACTTTGCAGAAGTATATTACCAGAACGCGTGACGTATAAATGACCGACCTGTGGATCCACCTCTCCCTATCTGCAACGTCTGTAACTGACGTGGCTTCAAACTGACGATTGAAAGAGCAAGGACATTCCATCTGCCTAATAAACGCCTCAGTCTTCATGTCCTATCCTTCCCTCCTCCAATGGAAGCACGGAGGCACAAATAAGTGATTGGAAGAGTGGCGTGCTGGAAGTGATATGGCAGTGTCCCTCATATGAGATGTGGGGATTACCCTTCAAAGATGTGCCAACTACCCGTCAAAGATGCAGTGATTACCCCTGAAAGATGTGGTGATTAAACCCCCAAAGATACGATGATTACCTCTCAAAGACGTGGTTAGTACCTCTCAAAGATGCGATTTGAACCTCTCAAAAGCCCTGGGTTTTGATGTGGACGTGAGATTCTCCCGTTTCATGGTTGACAGCTCCCACATTGGTTTCATTGGATCAGTGTTTTAAGGTTCAAGAGCACAAATTGGTTCCACTTGACTCCCCATTTGCTAGAGTACTGTTGTTTTTAGTGTAGCCACTTCTTAGTGTAGCCTAGTTTTTGCAATGTCACACAGAATGCTAGCATTAATTCCCAACAGGTATTGTTCTAAAAAATGAAACATAGTTCATTCAAGAAAGTAACACTTAATTATACCAAAGAAACGTGCTCAGAGCACCTTAATCTAGCAATGGCAGCATTGGCTTTTAACCTTAATTGAGAGTCAATCATTGTAAAGGACAAAATGGTGATTGAATCCAAGCCATCCTCAAGATTAAATCAGAGTGGATTGTCTGTAGTGGCAAGAAAGGGAGGAACGAAGTGTATGACAGAGACACAGATTCAGAAAGACTGCAGTTCTGCAGGCACCATTGGCGTTTAACAACCGCGTCCATCTTGGCTGACAAAAGATGATGGTCTCCCGACATTCCCAGCGGCTCGCTGTGCATCTGTACTGCCTGGCTTCCCCCGGCGCCACTCAAAACTGCGCATGCAGCATGACGAACAATGCAGCGGAGTTGACAGCCTTGTAAACCGTCGTCTTCGCTAATATTTCCCGTGGCTGGAGACCACATACTGTAACGTAGTCAACAGATATGTGGTGATGATGGTGATCTCATGAAACACATTTAACCCCCCGCTCACAGCATTACCCTGCGTGCGACACAACAAACAGCGTCTCGTTTGCCCCTCCGACCCCTCATGAAAACGCGCTCCGCGGTGCTGCAGCAGACAGTCCCATAAAACAACATCCGTAAACCAAGTCGCCAAGGCATTTATTACCGCCGCTAATTAAAGCCAGCCCCCCTGCCGCCCCCCCCCCCCCACCCTCGGTGTCGAGCGCCATCTCCTCGGAGAAGAAACACGCGCCGCTGATTTAATTTTACCCCGGGTTTAGGAGACGTTAAAAAATGTTTTCATTTACACGGGGAAGGTTGAGGCTCTCGTTTAAATGCCGCTCGTAAAAAAAAAAAGAAGGAGAAAGCACACAGGCAGGCCTGTCTCGATCGTTTCAGAATAGGGATGATTTGCTAATGTCAGGCTCCGGTTAGCAATTCAAATGACCTAAATGGCAATTATGCCTTTTTCATGTTGCCGGCATGTTCCACTGCATCAAGGCTGACACGGACGCCCGGGCCGCTCTAATGCGGGGAACGTGGACGTAAATGTTTTAAAGGATATGAAAATGTAACGGTGAGAGATTAATAACGGCCCTACGATGAGGACGCCGGGGCCTTTTACGCCGCCCCCGCCCACCCCCCCTTCAGTCTGTAAATTATGAAAGGCGCTCTTGTGATTGCGTGTCCGCTTAAGGGTGAGGGGGAATTGTATTATCACTCTCCGGGCCCGTAATCAATTGTGTCTGTAATGGCGGTGGCAGGAAGAGAACAGTGAGCAGTTATGGGGCCCTCCGGGGGAATATTCCAGCACTCTGTCTCCTCGCCGTGTCCCCTGTTGAATTATTCTCGGAGAAAACCGCCCCTGCGCAACGCTCCCGAGGCTTCGGCGCATCAGCGATACAAAACGGCGAATGTGACCGACCTCCGTGAACAGAACCTTTTCACATTTTAACAGAACGCCCTGCCAGAAGTCGTCCTTTCAAAAGCCATCTCCATTAGGCACCACTGACATTACTCAACATCTTATACAGAACATTTCCCGTTAGAAATGCTGAACTCAGATTCGTCCAAAGGGGTTTCAGACTAATCTATCTTTTTATCCATTCCAAAACTCCTTCCTTCATTATCGACAACTTACTGCCATGACAGATTGTAGGTTAGCATACTTTAGAATATTTCATGAGCTAGGTCAATATGTACAGTGAGGTCCATAACTATTTGGACAGTGGTTCTGTTCTTTTGACTCTGTACTGCAGCACATTGGACTTGAAATTAAACAATGAATATGAAGTTAAAAATGCAGGCTGTCACCTTTAATTTGAGGGTATGTACATCCATATTGGGTGATCCATGTAGGAATTGCCTCCCTTTTTTTGTATAGCCCTCCAATTTTAGGGGACCAAAAGTAATTGGACAGCCCTCAACAGTTTCTCATTAGACATGTGTATTCAATAGCTTTCTTAGCGCAGATATAAGAATGCTTTCAGTATCTAGTGTTGATTCTAAGCTTTTGATTGCCTTTGGAGTCATTTGGCATTTGTCAACGTGAGGACCAATGTTCCAAAGTGCCAATGATCACCAAGAAAGCCATTGTGAGGCTGAGAAATAAGAACAAAACAGTCAAGCGACATATGCAAAACAATAGGAGTACCAAAATAAACTATTTGGAACATCATTAAGAAGAAAGAGAGCAATGTCAGCTCTGTAATTGCAAAGGAGCTGGTAGGCCTCTATCGTTGATGACTGAAGAATGCTCACCATAATGAAGGGAAAAAAAAAAAACCTGTCTAACGGATAATAAACACTCTTCAGCAGGTAGGAGTGAATGTCAAGTCTTCTGCAGAGAGTAGTCACACAAACAGAAACACAAACAGACATAAACAGAAACTGCAAGATGCAAACAATTAGTAAGAAGCAAAAACAGGATGGCCAGATTACAGATTACCTTAGAAGTAGCTGGCAGAGTGCTGGAAAAAGGTAATTTGGACAGATAAGACCAAGATAGGCTTGTAACAGAGTGATGGCAAAAGGAAAGCATGTAGGCCAAAAGGAACTGCCCAAGATCCAAAGCACCCTCCTAGATCTGTGAAACATGGTGGTGGGGCTGTTATAGTTCAGACATGAATGGCTGCCACAGGTGCTGGCTCACTTGCTGATTGATACTGTAACTGCTGATAGCAGCAACAGAATGAATTGTGAAGAGTACAGAAGCATCTTCTCTCCTCAAGTTCAATCAAAAGATAAAAATGTTTTTTTTCATTTGAAAATGCACATCATGCGACACTCTCAGTGTTGCACACCTGTAGGATTTTGTTATGTTGTGGACAACCTCATACTTTCTGCACAGGATCCGTCAAATGGAATGCCAAAAGTAATTGTTATTATTGTCTTGTTTTTAAAAATGTCTCATTACTATGAAGACAAGAGAGCCCTCACCACAGACCCTCGCTGAAGTTTAAATGCGAAGCGCTGTGTCACAACGGTTGTACGACGCATAAATCAGACTTTCACGTCCAAGAAGGGACTATGGTTGATAAAGGTAGTGGATTTGTAGCAAAAACCCAACACCACAAACTGCATAGGGGGCAAACATAAAACCACCAGGAAAGAAAGTACAGAGGACATAAGAAATATCAGCGCTAATCAACATCACATCTGTAGGCCACAATGTCTGCAGGAATTTGCTTCAACTGTGCACTATATCACCTGATTTGGCCAAAGCACTTACTTCCTCAACCGAGGAGCTAGCATAATTAGCAAAACCAGGAGTAGTGCACGGCTGGTGCAAATACCTTCAGAGGCTGTGGCCCCCAGGACCTGGAGTTGAGTAGCACTGATATGGAGCGTCTCTGCTGAGCCCTGTCAGGGGATAGGCTCATGAATCCTTCCCAGAGATCTGCCTGTTCATGCTGCATAAAAGCTGATAAGCAGTCAGAGATAACGTCGTTCTTGCTCGGCACAAATCAGCCGTCAGCCAGAAAAACGCAAAGCTACAGCCGCTAAAAACACAGCAGCTTTACAGACGACTGTCCGCGGAGAGCAACACGCTGTAAGCTACAGATTAACATGGCTTTTGTTGTGTTATGCAATTACTGTAGCAGAATATGGGACTGGGAAAGTTTGTTTTGATGAGAGTATTAGCATGGCAACAAGGCAAAAAAAAAGCGCATAAATCCTTGAAGTAGATGAAGAGTGGATATGCAGAGCATGATTTACACACAGCACAGTTTTGATTTAACTGTAACAGAGTTCATACAAGTCCAACAGGGATAAAATGTACTTTCAGAGTTGATTTATTATTGAACGCTTTACTGTGCAGGGAAGCCAATACGAGGAGCGGTCCACCTCCGGTTTCAGTACGTGTCACTGATGGAGGTTTCCCACCTGGTTCTGTAATACAATCTGGATGACAAATTACAGCAGGTGCCTGGACACAGAGGTGAAATTCAGATTATTTTAACACACCTTCCTCTTTTATCATCTCACAAGTAGCTATAAAATTACACTGCCATCCGTCACCACAACCTTCACGCTATAAGGCGAGACATTGGAAACAGTTTTAACCCTTTCGGTCCCAAGAGTGGCATACGGCACTCAGGCGTAACTACCGTAAAATCCCGCGAGTGCCATATGCCACTCACGACCGGATACATTTTCTGCTATGACTGCAATACTATTATTCCCTATTAAAACCCAACTAAATTCTCTATTTTATCAGCCAAAGCCAAAACGCCTTGATAAGTGTGGAGCCACGTCGTATTGGGCTTGGGACTGAAAGGGTTAAAGTGAGGAGGAGGAGGAAGAGGCAGGGCAGACGCTCAACAGCTGGTCAAGACCTGGGGTCTTTCCCCCAGGGGCAGACCCAGCCTTAGAGCTCTCTCCCCTGGACCCTCACTGACTCAACATCCATCCCTGTAACGCTCACGCTAAAGCTAGCAAATCATTTCCCTTTATTATTTTCTCCTACATCAACCACCTGGCCGCCAGCAAGCCATCTCATTCCGCCTCCCACCGACTGCGAACTACAGCAAGCGCTGCGGCGCGGTGTTCATAGTCAGAAGCACACCTAATAATTTATACTCAGAAGCACAAATTACCCATAACGCCCTGCAATGGCCTGCGTTTCTGTCACGCTGCGTCTGCGTCTCCCTGAAATCTGTTTCATGGTAACCCGATGAGAACAGTCAGTTGCGCGTCTTCAGTCAGCCTGTGCTGTGGGTTTATTGGATGGATCTTGTGTTCTCTGTGCACTGCCTCAGCACTGTGCTACAGGCCAGAGAGCTGCACCCAAGGCCTTACAGGTCACCCTCTGTCCAGGAGAGGGATGGGGAGGCCAGTGTGGGCCACAGCTGCCTAAATGGGTTCCTGGCCGGGCCATTTATCTTGGCTGAACCACCACACCTAGTCGTGAATGCCTACCTAGATAGAACTAGGTGGGCCCAGAACTATGTGCGCTCAAGGTTATGAATATTATTGTGGTCACACTGCTGTGGTCACAGGCCCAATTTTGCATTGCTGGGCCATTTTGCACCACACCACATCTGGGTTCACTTTCCAGAACTCCCAGACACACAAGAACGCCCAGAACGCCCAGACACACAAGAACAAGTACGTCGTTTTAACCCAGGTCCGGATCTCACTGGGACTGGACTGTAATGTTGCACACAAAGCCTCGTTTTCTGTTCGAAGGAATCATAACAGAAATAGTTTCACAACTGGGGCCTTTATAAACCAAATGAGCCTCAGAAGCAGCAGCCGTATTCATCCCAAATCCCCGTTCATTCAGCGCATTGTAAATTCACAAAAGCATACAAACGCAAAGAAAGAAAGAAGCAACATCGCAGCTCTTGAAGGACCATGGAAGAACCAGGCGCTGTGTTAATTATTAACATTCATAGTCGTAATATCGACTAGGCGGGATGCTCTTCGCCGTGTTCAGACTCGAAGCCTTGAATTTGGTCTGGCTCTGCAGCGGAGGGGGTAAAGACAGCAGACGCCTGCTCTACATTCAGGGGCTGGATGTGTCATGGCCGCCGGCCAGCCCGCTCTGACATGTTTATCGCAAGGTATTTTATAGGCCAATATGTTTGAGGCAGGCAGCCTTCCCGGGCAGCAATCTGCCGGGTCCTTTCGCAAGACAGCGGCTTTCCTCAGGGCACCGCGCGTCGGCACGGAAACCCGATAACGGGCGGACAGCGCCCGACGCATTTCTCACGTCCTAGGCCAAGGAATATGGAGATGTCATTGAAATGGCATTCCCGTGTCATCGTAACGTGCCGCGTTAGGAGTCCTTGGAGGAAGCTTTTCATAAATTGGGAAACATCCTCCCTTCTGTGCACCTCAATTGCGTTTACTGGAAATACTGTGTAAAACCTGTGTCTCTTTATATCTCCCATAACACCTCTTTTTAGATCAGGGGGGCCGCAACTGTGATCCCAGAGGGACGGTCTGCAAGGTGGGTCTGGTTCCACCCATTACGCTGCCTGAACGCAGCCTGCATACACAATCTGGCTTTAATCCTATATTGGATTACGGTAAAACATTTTCACCAGGCATACAATTGCAGCCAGCAGCTGCGACTCACAATGACAAATAAATACTGAGCTAAGAGAATAATTAAGAGCAGAAGACCGAGCAAAATCCCAAAATGAACCAAAATAAAAGCAGGATGTACAAAGAAAGCCTTTCCATTTTCCATGAACACGACTTCACCTGCACATTGCCATAGAGACAGCTCAGTACAAGGCGACAGAGAGGGCACTTTGCGACTCAGCAAAACACAGTAGCGCCGTCTTAGTGGGGCCTCGTTGGCAGTTGGCAGGGATTGTGAACATAATAATTCACAGGCGAACGCACCTGTTCCTTAACTGTCAGGTGGAGAGAGGATTTCACACCTGAAATAGCAGCAAACGATGGATCGATCCCAACAGGAAACGTTTTGTTGGAAACAGTTTGTTTCTTATCAGCCCAAACCATCGCTGGTCTATTCAGAGCACAACTCCATTTCACAGTTTTTCATTCGATTTTCTTTTCCAACAAGCCTTTGACTTTGATGCAGAGTTCTACACAGGGCAGTTGGCAGTTGGCAGTTGGCTCAGTTTCTCGCATTTCTCTGATACAGCTGTAAGACATCTGGCAAAAGTGGACATTCTGCAGTTTAAGAGTTCCCAACTTCCTGAACAATAAACACTTACAGCATATGTAACATTTGTAGATAAAATGATATCAGTACAAGGAAACTACTACTCACATTTTCATTAGATATTTGTTCCAAGCCCCTCCTATCAATGAGGCCTTGAGATTTATTGATCATTTTCAGCAGGATATGAGGAACAGGTGAGAGGTCAACTGGGGGTCAATGGAACATATTTGCATGCATCCACAGACAGTGTAGTCCATTAGTATTTGGACAGTGGTCATTTCTGTAATGTTTTGTTCTGCATTCCAGCACATTGTATTTGAAAAGAAATAATGACTATGAGGTTAAAGTGCAGATTGCCGCCTTTAGTATGAGGGCATTTACCTCCATTTCATCTCAGAGACCAAGAGTAATCGGACAGATGGACCAAATTGTACCACTGTCCAAATACTTACGGACTGCACCGATGTCTGACATGTCTATGAGGTGAAGCTGAGAAGTGCCATGTTCTGTGGGAGGGTTGGTTACGTCACCCTGGGACAGTATCCACTCCCCTTCCATCCTGCAATTGACCACCTGTTCCTACAGAGGTCAGCAAAGGACAACCCAAACAACCCCGCCCCTCCTCCCCCATTGAGCCCACGCACTCCCCTTGCTTTCCCAAAATAATTATGCTAATGCTGCTTCAGCTAATTAAGTGTCACTCACAGAGGAATATCAGACAGCAGCATCTTTAGTGATGAAATCAATCTGCTCTGTGAGCCTGCCGGCAACAAACACTGGATTACCGTCACTGATGATAATCAAAAACCATAATTGCTTTTTAAATCACAATGTTAATGACAAGATCTTGATGTAGTGCATTGTAATTAAGCTATTAATATGGATATCGTTTCAGAATCGAGAGCCATCTGTCGCAGCGGGGAACAAATGGGAAGCCTCCAACTGGGAATTGTCATTTGAGGGGCCCTATTTTAAGATGTGAGGTTTTGATTCCCGACACCTCGGAGGAAACTAAGAGGGACAGGCCCACAGAGGGGCACGTGTGCACTGAGACAGGGCGGGGACGTGCCAACTGTACCCTGTGTGTGTGCGTGTGTGCATGAGAGCGTGTGTTATGTTCGTGTGTGTGTGTGTGTGTGTGTGTGTGTGTGAGTGCATGTGTTATGTTTGTGTTGGTGTGTGTGTGTGAGAGAGTGCATGAGAGCATGCGTTATGTTCGTGTGTGTGTGTATGTGTGTGTGTGTGAGAGTGCCTGAGAGCATGTGTTATGTTCATGTGTATGTGTGTGAGAGAGTGCATGAAAGTACATGTTTGTGTGTGTGTGTGAGAGTGCATGAGAGCATGTGTTATGTTCGTGTGTGTGTGTGAGAGAGAGTGCATGAGAGTATATGTTTGTGTGTGTGTGTTTGTGTGTGTGTGAGAGTGCATGGGAGCATGTGTTATGTTCCTGTGTGTGTGTGAGAGAGAGAGTGCATGAGAGTATATGTTTGTGTGTGTGTGTGTGTTTGTGTGTGTGTGTGTGTGTACTCCCATAAGTAGGGTAGCAGACAGAGGCCAAGCATGGCAGATCTACAGTAACAGCCCAGAAATGATTCATTCAGGTTCTTTACAGTCACCTTTCCTTTTTTTTCAACCTCACTATTTTACACTGAAGAAAGCGGGGCAGCCATGTGTACACTTATTTTATTAAACACAAGCTTGAAAATGATATCCCCAAAATAAAATGGTTACGACATAAACCCTTTTTACTACAGGCACAATCCTGGCAATAATCTACTGGGTGTTCACAGATCCCTGGGGGTGGTTGGAGGTATTGTGGATACCTTTGAGTCAGGGTGGGGGTCCCTGAATGAGAAAAGGTTGAAAACCCCTCGTCTAAGATATTCTCGTACAACATATGCAGGTACATATTCTGCCATTTTGTCCCTTTCCTGAAGTACCTCATTGCCATTACCGTATGTGCTCTGTCCATTAGTGACTCAGTGTGTAACAAATACTGTACAATGCTATTCAGCCGCAGATTTCCCCATGTAGCAGTGGTTTAAATTATACATGTCTTGAGAAAGCTCCTTTGGTCTGTGTATCAGAACTCATGCAGAATGATCTCTCAAGAAAACTCTCCCACTTTCAATGTTTGCTTCAAACTTTTTCATTTTCTTTCCTTCCAACCAACTTTCCTGCTGTTCAAGGAGGCAGAAAAATAGGGCATTAAAATAGTTATTTCTCATAACTACATGGAGTCCTTTCTTCCACAACCCGTCTAATGTCCTTTTTGAAAAACTCAAAGAAGAACACTGCTTATAGATCAATCTCTTCCATGCATCCAAACAATGCTGCCCGTTAGTTGTTGCTGTACTCGGACTGGAAAATATGCAACGGGAAGGCCCAGAGGCACCGAGCACGATTACACAACATCCCCTCCCGCACAGCGCCTTTATTCGTTGCTTTCTAGAAAGTTCTGGGGCTTCCCTCCTCTGTAGGGTCATTCCACGCGGTTTATCCTGATCAAACGTGCATCGTGTGGCAGCTTTGGGTGGAGCGGATGGTGGGAGATGACACCAGGATGAGAGCGGGTACGTTAACACGTTAGCATGTTAGCCTTAATCTCACCTCTGAGTGCAGCCCTTCCTGGGGAAGGCTTTCCCTTCACCACCGTTCCAGGGCTCACGGACTTCCCGGATCTCATTATTTCTGTCAAAGAACAGACCCGCTCGGTGTTCAAACACTTTGTAAAGATACCGCGCGGTTGTAAATGTTTCGGGGGAATACATTAGCATGTCAATGAGTTGGCATCAGGGAAGAAAAAAAATCTGTGTAAAGCTTTTGCGGAACGCAGTCGTTTTTTTCCCCACCCCTCTGGCTCGAAAAACCGATCCTTCCAGTGAAATGTAAATCTAAATGAGCTGGAGGGCTTGACTAAACCACAGTAAAAACCCTCCAGGAGGCAAATTTATACATCACGTCTCTCATGTTTAAGTGAAGAATGCACCCTATGCGACTGTTCGCTGCAGCGGATGCCGTGGAGGGCTCTCACAGAGAACAGAGGAGTGTTCTGAGGATCTCAGAACCTCAGAGCTTGGCTTCGGGCCCACATCTCTTCTACGTCTTCTTTTACCGCGTGCACACACACACACACACCCACACACCATACACACGTGCATACACTAGACACATCCACACAGACAGACACACACACACACACTCACAGAGAGACGCACAGACACACAAACCACACGCACCATTTCAGCTAAGCTATGCAAGAAAGACAAACGAACATCACACCCAGAAGAGCACTTACATGCCAGTCGCCACAGACATTGTGTCACAACTCCAGAGGCATTATGGAGTCTTGAAGGACCACATTACTACCAAGATAAACCAGGTTTCACATTCATCTAAAAGTCCAGTACAAACCTACACATCATCAGGTAGCCTCCCGTCAATATTCTAGCTGTTGGATGGACCCCAAACTAACCACAGCCTGTGATTACCTGCGGTGGAATGCAAAGGGCAAGCATATAGTTTCAGGTTGCCAGGGGAAGGGAAAAAAATAGATCTGACAAAGACATCTCATCTGTGTCCCAGCTCCAGGGCTAGTGCTCACTCTTAGAGGCCCAGGGAGAGTCGTTCTCCAGGGTTACACCCGGAAAATTCCACCACCTAGAGTCGGGAGTCCCAGGCAGCAGTCTCAAAGGGTCTTATCGTTCCCAATATGGTTATTATCCGCCGGAATGGGAATAGAGTGAGAGTGAACGGCTAAGCCATCCGAGAGACAGCCCCATTTGCGCCTTATTTTAGCATGCCTCTGGCTAGAAAAACAGTTGTTCTCCCAAAACAGAATGCTTTAAAAGCAAAAACATGAAGCCAGTCTTATTTGTTTTTTTAAAACTAGAGGAAGGATTGATGAGGCTACACATTTAATGAAACCCCAAGTGATTAATATATTTGCAATGGGCAAAAAAGTTTCTGATGGTACTAATGTTAGCATCACTTCTAATTTACGCACAAAACTTGCCAAGGACACAGCGGGGGAAAAAATGTTTCAAATTTGTCTCCCGTCGTGTGCCAATGCAGCGCAACTCTCCGCATTTAAATCCCAGAATTTTTACCTGCCGAAACCCTTCGAGGAGTGTCTTTTTTTTTTTGAGTAATTAATTGGCAAGCTGATATACACCCCCTCAGAGCACAGAAGTCTGGGGAAACGCAACACGTTTCATCATCCCTCCGAGTTCTTCATCTGTTGTAATTAATCACATCTTTAAAAGAACAAAATGTAAATACACCGCAGACAAACTGCCAATTAATTCCCCATCCGTTCCTTTCCGAGTCCTTTCGTCAACCGAGAGGGCTTCAATTAAAAGTTTGGAAGCAGTTTCAAAAAGCTTTTAATGCCGACACTTTGTTGCCACGCTGCATCGTCGGAAAATACGTTGGAACAGTTTAAAGTAAACGCTGCGTTGCGTGAGCCCCGAGAGTTTCTCCTCTGCGATTTAGGAAGAATAACGGACACAGTGTGTGTGTAATTACGGACGGAGCCCCTCACCTCGACCCCCTCCCAGTCCTGCCTGACAGGGTGATCGATTTCGGCTCGGCTTGGTCAATGTGCCAAGCCGAATCGTGAACTGCGAACAGCGGCTGTGAATCCCTTCTCTCTGCTAATCCCTGGTCCACTTTAGAGGACGTGGGAGAGTGTCTGTGACAGGTGTCCAGGCCTGGGGACCCTGTAATAATGTGGAAGTGGCATCTCCCAGTCAGAGTGTAATTACCCCCCCCAGGCTGTGTGATGTGGAGCTGGATGACACACACGGGCTCCAGGGCCAGGGGTGCAGGCTGCCCAGCCTCAGAGCCACCTCTGCTGCCAGGGAGATGATGAGCAGGAGGGGGACTGTGCCCAGTCCTGCCAAACCTGTCCATGTGCACCATACATACACACACACACACACACACACACACACTGTATACACACACACACACACACACATACATACACACACACATACGCTGTATACACACACACACACACACACACACACACACACATACTCACACACTGTATACACTCTCACTCTCACTCTTACACACACATACGCACACACACACACACACACATACTGTATACACACACACACACATACTCACACACTGTATACACTCTCACTCTCACTCTCACACACACACACATACGCACACACACACACACATACACACTGTATACACACAGAACACACTTAAACACACACACAGACTGTATACACATACAATACACACACACACACTGTATACACACACACGCATACAAAACACACACATACACACACACACTGTATACACACACAAAACACACAAACACACACACACACACACTGTATACACACACAAAACACACTCAAACACAAACACACACATACTGTATACACATACAAAACACACACAAACACACACACACACATACTGTATACACATACAAAACACACACTCAGACACACAAAACACACACACACACATACTGTATACACAAACAAAACACACACATACTGTATACACATACAAAACACACACATACATACACACATACAAAACACACAAAACACACACAGATACACATACTGTATACACAAACAAAACTCAGTGCATACCCATAACCAGGGCTAAGTGCGCTGAAAGACCCTAGAGGGAAGTACAATTTCAATTGCAAACTGTATACATACTGTATACACAAACAAGACACACACACATATGTATACACAAACAAAACACACACACATACATCCTGTATACACACACACACAAAACACACACGCATACATACAAACACACACAAAAATACACACGCACGCTCACGCACAAGCACACGTACACAATTACATACTGTACACACAGACACACACACCCATCCGCAACCAGGGAGTTAATGAGTAGGAGTGAGACTGTGCCCACTCCTGCCAAACCTATCCATGTGCACCATACACACACATACTGTGTATACACACACATACACACATACACACATACTGTATACACACACACACACACACACACATACATACACACACACATACCCTGTATACACACACACACATACACACTGTATACACTCTCACTCTCACTCTCACACACACACACACACACACCGTATATACACACACACACACACACACTGTATACACACTCTCATTCTCACACACACACACAAACACGCACACACATGTGCACACACACACACACACACACATACACACTGTATACACACAAAACACACTTAAACACACACACATACTGTATACACATACAGAACACACACACACACACTGTATACACACACACCCATACAAAACACACACATACACATACACACACACACACTGTATACACACACAAAACACACTCAAACACACACACACACACACAAACTGTATACACATACAAAACACACACAAACAGACACACACACACATACTGTATAGACATACAAAATAGACACTCAGACACACAAAACACACACACACATACTGTATACACAAATAAAACACACACATACTGTATAAACATACAAAACACACACATACATACACACATACATACTGTATACACAAAACACACACAGATACACATACTTTTACATTACATTATTGGCATTTGGCAGACGCTCTTATCCAGAGCGACGTACAACAAAGTGCATACCCATAACCAGGGCTAAGTGCGCTGAAAGACCCTAGAGGGAAGTACAATTTCAATTGCAAACTGTATACATACTGTATACACAAACAAGACACACACACATATGTATACACAAACAAAACACACATACATCCTGTATACACACACACAAAACACACACGCATACATACAAACACACTCAAAAATACACACGCACGCTCACGCACAAGCATACGTACATAATTACATACTGTACACACAGACACACACACCCATCCGCAACCAGGGAGTTAATGAGTAGGAATGAGACTGTGCCCACTCCTGCCAAACCTATCCATGTGCACCATACACACACATACTGTGTATACACACACACACACACACACACACACATACATACACACATACTGTATACACACACACACACATATATACACACACATACTGTACACACACACACACACACACACACATACGTACGCTCACACACAAGCACATATACCATCACGTACACACACAAACAATGACACACAGACACACACACACACACACACTCACACACACACAATGACACACAGACACACACACACACACACAATGACACACAGACACACACTCACACTGCCCACTCCCTCAGCTGTCTGCCGAGAGGCTTGGCCACACGCCACAGAGCCTGGTGGCCCGCTGATGGCTGTGACATCCGCGCCCACACGGCGACAGGCTAAATAACAAACCTGAGAGGGCTCGGCCCTACCTGTCACTGCACACGGCCCCTGTCACTGCAGGCCGCCTGCCAGCTCCCTGAGAGACAACGCACTGGCAGCAGCCAGCTCTGGGGCAGCTCAAACGCCAGCGATAGTCCTCGGATATTCACTCAAAACAGCAGCGCTTTCTCAAACAGGGCTCGAGGGAAAGCACAGTGGGCTCCAGAATTATTGGCACCCTTGATATGCACAAAAAGTAAACAAAAAAAAAAAATCTCCAAGCCTGTGTTTCCCAGAAGGTAGCGGGCGCTCAAACTAGACTGTTTTATGGGCGGCCTCCCATCCAGGCGATCACATGACACTCCCAGGAAAACATGGTAACATGTATACAAATAGCATACAAATATCACGGAACCTACCGTGGCGAGCCTGAACAATATGACGGACAGCCGAGTTAGAGGTTGAGCTTTTCGATTTTGAAGAAGAAATACAACCTGACAGTTTTGAACTGGGATTTATAGAGAATTGCGTGCGAGAGAGAGACAGACAGCGGAGGCTAACAGAGAGCAGAGAAGTGGGAACAGAAATTGGTGTCCGTGTGGGAATTGTGAACCCATGCATACCCAGACGGAGAGCTTTTGCTGCCGTGAATGGGATGTAACATCACTGGACGTTGGGCATATAGTTGTGCTCAGAAAGACCAAAATTCTATGTTGTGGCCGTACTCACCATCGACATGTTTGGCAACAAAATGGAATGCATACAAGGAGAAGCCCCTAATACCTGCCGTCAAGTACGGCAGTGGGTCATTGATGCAATTAAATCTTGACACAGATATACTGTAGCTATCCGTGCTCACCACTGTGTTACAGCACCGCTCGGCATCTGGTCGGCCCGGTGCCGTTGGGTCCTAATCAGCAGAGTATTTCCTCAAGGGAATCTCCATAAGGGGACGCACATAGACATGAGCAAAATGTAAATTCTGCAGATATCAAGAGTTACTTTTTTAAGCAGCGTTGTCAACTGCTCGCCAGGTCGTGCAATGAAGAGAGTCTCTTGGGGAACCCAAGCCCGAGTTTGATGCAGTGCGGGATATTCAAGCCTGTCAGCATTCCAGCCGAGACGAGCTGAATGGCCTGGTCTTGTCATTGTGCATTCTTATATACTCATCATGTGACCCTGTCAGGATCCTCTCACCAGGCTGCTCCACCTTGGGTCCTCCGATGATGTCATAGGCTGGATAGAGCACCATGGCAACAGCACTGAGGATTCCAAGGCCTACTTTTCCAGCCAAGATCAAATACTGTGTGTTGTCCTCACGTCTAGTCATTTTTGAATTAACCCCCAACAACCTGCGGCAACCGACAACTCTCCTGATCTTTCCGAACGTCCTTCGGGGAAGGTGGGGGTAAAAATAGCAGCGGTTGCAGTTCAAGTCGGCATGGCGTTGCCCCAGGTTTCATTCAGGAATTGTACCCTCTTGCTAGTTTACATTCTGGTCCTGGGGTTTATCTGGCAAACATCTATAATGTCATCGCTTACTGCTGGTAGCTTCAAGCCATTCCGTTCCGTTCCTGAGTAAACCAGCTTTCTATTTACCTTGGATTTTTCAGTACATGCTCAAATATCACTTAATGCAAGGAGACCAGAGAAATACACAAGAGAAGCGATATTCACCAACCAGCTGCAGAAAGAGGAATAATAAACACGCCGAACAGACTGGGGGCCTGACACTCACCTGTCACTTAATTTGCACTCGGGAAGAATAACAACCAATTAAAAGCAGCGAAAGAGCACTTAAACGGGAATGTTGGTGTCTGCGGTGAGACAGACTGAAGTGGTGTCGCGCCTTTCGGGGCTAAGTGGGGGATTAAACACTCGTCTGCCTTTTTTGGGTGGAAACGAGAGCCGACGAGACGAACGCAGACTGGTGAAGAGGCGCTTCAGTCTCCCGGAGAGAGCTCCGACTGGCTGAGTGCGCGGACCCGCGGAGACGCACCCGTGTCCGTGTTCCAGCGAACGCCGTCCAGAATGCACTGCCAAGAGCAATAACAGCTTTAACCGCCTCCTGTTCCCACCGGCACATGAACCGGATCCCGGGCTCCATAATTCTCCCCGTTTGGCTCTTGAGAGGAGACGCGAGAGTCATTAGTTTGTCTGAGTGTCCACTGCTCTGCACGGCCAAGTGGGGGAAACGCTCTGCCATGGGTCCGAATATCGCCCGATTCATTCCATATGATTCACTGAATCACGGAATATCTCCCGATTCATTCCATATGATTCACTGAATCACGGAATATCTCCCGATTCATTTCATATGATTCACTGAATCACTGAATATCGCTGGGACCCGGTCACCAGCCTGCTCCAGGATCCGCCCCTGCTGATCCGCCCCTTAGATTACCAAGACCAGTGGTGATGGTGCACATTACACACCACACACTACAATTTCTGTATCAGTTATTTCTGTTTAACTCCCACCATTTTAGCTCTCTCACACACCAGGAAAGAGCGACAAGAGGAGAGACACTCTCTCACGCACCAGGAAACAGAGACAGGACAAAAGACACTCTCACACCAGGAAAGAGAGCCTATTCTAGAGTTTGGAGTGGGCCAAAGAATAGGCTAATTGCCTATTGCCTATGATTTCATTAATTAATTCTACCTCCTGGCTGAAGAATGGTGCCAACTAGCAAATCTTTCCAATCACTTATTTTTCACCTCGTTCTTCGCCAGACCTGGAAAATCGATCGAGGTCCGCCATTTCTAAGGAAATTCCAACCCGTTAAATGTTCCTTCCAAGAGTTCAAAGCGTGAAGTTAGGAAGCTCCTGAACTGAGCAAGGAAGTATATTTTCGGAATGCGTGACGTATAAATGATTGACCTGTGGAGCCACCTCTCCCCAACTACCAAGCATAATGTCACGTCTGTAACTGACGTGGCTTCGAATTGACATTTTAAGGAGCAAGGACATTCCATTTGCCCAATTCATGTTCTCTCGATTTCCCGGTCTTCACATATTTTTCTCACCTCTTTCTTGCTTGGAACGAGGAGCTAGGAGCAGGAAAAGGAATGAGGTGAAAAATAAGTGATTGGAAACAATGTCCCAGGTGATTGGAACAAAATACTGGGAAGGGCTTTTACTTTCTGAACCTGGAATTTACTCATCTGGCAAACGGTCATCTGTTGACTGTTGATTCCAGATGCTTCCAACACCACATGGTTCTTATTCCCCGTTCTATAAACATTAAAAACTCCAGTTCTGCCTTAATCTTCAGCGTTGAAACATGATGTAATGCCACTCGGGCTCTTTCTATGAATGATGAAACACTTTACCTCCGAGTGAAGGCTGCAAGGAAAAAGAGTACTTAAATGGGTTCTTAGAATCTGTAAACAGACTAATTGAGTTAGTCCAAAGCACTGACAGAAGGATTTGAGCCGCAGCTTTTTCAAATGTTATGAAACCTGCTAAGCAACCACTCGGTTTGTTCCCTGTCCTCCTGTGGCAGTTATTTGAGATTCCCGTGAAGGGATTTTCCAGGATTCAGCAGAAATAGGGACAGAGATCAGGTCCCACTGGTCCAGCTGAATAATTTAGTGACAGCCTGAATAATTTTGTCTTTATATTGTCAGATTCAATTCAACTCAGGTTCAATTCAATCTATTCGATCCAACGGCAAGCATTGTTTATGTCCCAACAATGGCAATGGGTGTGTTTATCACTCAATTTTTGGTGTTTGTGTGTGTGTGTCTGTGTGTGTGTGTTCCTCACTTTATAGAAATATGACAATAGGCAGATGGACATGCCAGATCTAAGTAACATGTAGATTGTATTATGAAATGAAAATGGTCATTTCCAAAATTGGAGAGCTAAACACTGGCCTGTTAGGCTGTGCTGTATTCACAAAGTGGCCAGAAATACCCAGTTAATCTTCATTAGGAGAACAATAATAAACACAGAACTATAAATAATTTAAAATCTGTTTAAAACCCAACTGTAAAACACGGCAGATCCTTACACCACGCCTCCGGCAGAAACGATACGAAAAAAAGGCAATTTTGAAAGGTGCTTAAACATTCCCGAGCTTTCGGTAAAAACAAAGCAGTTATGCGCTCTCCTCTGGCATGCCAGGGGCTTCTTTCACGGTGGCGGTGAATTACGGCACAATAAAGTCTAACTGCAGAGAGGAGGCTGGATTTACGCGGCTCAGAAGTGCATTCATACAGAGGAGAGAGATAAGGCAGCACAGCTTCTCAGGCCTAGTTTCACCAACTCCTAATGTGCCATCGTTAAAGCTGAAATCAAAATTCACTTTTTTTCCAATTTAGTTCATTCTTCAGAGCCATATGAGCACGTCAAAGTATACATTCCAAAAAAACGTTTACTTGTTTATTTTCATACCAATGTTTTTTTTTTTCATCCACTTCTTGGAGAACAAGATTTTACAATATTTTACTTCATCTCGTACCAGTGGGCGTGGAGGTCGATCAAATGTCAATTTCCCATTCCCCTCCAATCAATAAGCTTTTCAGACAGCGGTGTGCGTCATCATTTGATGTCCCCCTCCTCATTTGATGTCAGGCAAATCGACTCCCTGCCCTTCAAAATTCCCATGGAAAAAGAGATCAGTTTCGTGAGAGCTAGTGCTGCTCCAACCTGTCTAACACCAGTTGCACAAAACAGTAAGTCATATTTTTTCTGTTTAAAAACATACAATGTAATTTTCTATAGACTAGCCTTACTTGTCTACACCTCGTCTGAGGTGAAGATGGCATTACTTAAAGGTTATGCAGTGTTAATGAAGCAGATTGCAGAAGGCCACACCTTCAAGTCATTCTGTGAATATGTACCATGGAAGTATTATGTAGAAACCATGCTTCTCACACAGTACGGTATTCAGCACACCGTAAAATCTCTATGCATAAAATTACCAACATCAGTATACACATGCAAGTACTGCGCTGTGTAATTATATTAGTATGTATATGTAATCTTATTAAGGGGAGTGTTTTCCGTGGCGTAACAGGATGCAAAGTAAATCGAAAGATGCTCACAAACAGCTCAGGTGTGACGAATGCTTAATATCTGCCATGCTAATAACCTGACGGGTCCCTTCAAAGGCGAGCGAGAAAATGGAATAGGTGGTGAACGCACAGAGGAATGTGAAGCACAAGGTTTCCAGTCCAACGTGTAGCGAAAAATCTAACAAAAAATAACTTGTTTAACAGATCTGGACCAGCACACAGGCTGACGTTTTGGAAAAGCTTTCAAGGGACTGCTGAACCAGTTCTCCCTGGTGTGTGTCACTCGTCCCCCCGGTACGCCTCCCGGTAAGATAGCAGTGCGGATGACACATCTGCCACAAGACTCTATATTTTCTGCAGCGGGAGGCAGTGGAGTGAATTACAACCAAATATCGCGGCTACCGTGTAGCTAAAGTGCCCTCATGTGGTAAGAAGCAAAAGCACCGAAGAATGATGGGTTTTGTTGAGGTGTCCCGTTTTTTAATCTTGCTTTTCAGGCCCAAGGGAATTCAAACAAGACTCAGGACTCATCCGAATCGCTTATTTTTCAACACTTTTTCCTGATCCGGAAATCGATCGAGGTCCACCTTTTTTAAGGACATTCCAGCCGCTTCAATGTTCCTTCAAGGAGATAGAAGTCGAAGTGAAGAACTCCCAATCTCTCCTTTGAGCAAGAAAACATGAGCGCATCCTATGTATTCCAGGAGAAAAGCCTGACGTATAATCCAGCTCTCTCCATCTGCCATGTCTGTAACCGATGTGGCTTCAAACTGACGTTTAAAGGAACATCCATTTGCCTAATTTACATTTCCCTGTGTTTCACTTCTTTTTCTTTCATCTTTTCCTAGCCTCTCCCTATGGGTGGAGCTAGGGGCAAGAAAAGGAGAAAAGAAAAGGAAAAACAGGAGAAAAATAAGGGAGATGCAGACAAATTGATGTGCGCGATGTGAATCCTGAGTCGCTTGCATTCACCTGCAGGCTAACGTTTCCCAACGGGGTAAGTCCCAGTACCTCCTTCATATCCTTATATTACATTTTTTACAGGCTTTTTAAAAAGCAGAAGCTCCGAGAGAAAAAGCACAGGAAGGCCTCAGATGTGGCCAGTGGCTGTGCCGCCTCGTCTCGCTGCAGAGCGGAGAAAAGGTGCCGCTACAACTCTTCGCAGTCCCTCTGAGGATCTTATTATCTCCACACTGCAAACAGCCTGATCATTACAGATGATGGCATCATCGCCACGGTTTCCTGTACCGAATGTGCAGGCGCTGCCCTGAGAGTCAACCCACACTGCAGTGCCGTTCTCAACCCTGCCTCCTTTACACTCACACAGTGCCTACAGAAGGTTTTCATTTTCTTATGTTATGATATTCAAAATGAGACTTTCTTCCACTCTTCCATAAGTAACGCTCTACAAGAGCAATCAAATCCAGCCCTGGTTTTCTTTTCTCTCATGTAATTAACTGAATAATTAGTGCTGCTGATTGGCCTGACTGTCTTCCCACCTGACTCCCAGGTAAAGGGAGGGTGGGAAACCAACCTTAAGGACTATGATTTGGTGATCCCTGCTCTATAATGTCAAAATAAAGTATTTATGTCTTGAGAGTTATACTAAATATAAAAACCTAAAAATAACTTAAGTATTAAATATGAATACATTCTTATGCATTCGCCAAGTGTATTATTTTTCCCCTACTCTAAATGCATTAAAGTCCACCTATGTTGATTGTAAATTAAGCTGTGCTCGACTGCATGATAGTAGAGTGAATGGAACGGAAATGTAAGAATCTATAGATCAACAATCTCTTCAGCGCTTCAAAGATGTGGTCTCTTCGTTGGAGTGCTGACGCAAAAGCCACTTCGGAGAAAGGCCAACGCTAACATCTTGCCAAGGGTTTGCCCCGCGACAGATTCCTGATTTTGAGGTTTGATGAGACTACGGTTCAGCTCTTTGGCCTGAGAGCACTGAGCTATATTTGGCGCAAACTGAATAATTCTTGTCGCCAAGGTAACAACGTCCCTACCGTCAAGCGTGGTGTTGGGAGCATCGTGTTGTGCGGAGGCTTTTTTCAGCAGAAGGAACTGGGAAGCTTGCCGCCATCGAGGGCAAAGTTAATGGAGCTGAATGCAGGCAAATAGTTTTGGGGAAAATATTCACGTTCCAAAAGTACACTGGCGGCTGGCCCAAAGCACATGTTAAAAAGTACACAGAATTGGTCAGTGGTTCTGGATGGTCCACCCAAAGTCCTGAATAAAAACACCATTAATATACCCTCCAGCTAAATTCATTCACAGAGTTGGAGCAAATGTACACGCAAGAATGGTCAACCATTCCAAAATGTAAATGTGCAAAGCTTACAGACAGAGGCGAAACAAGCTGTAATCGATGCAAAGGGCCTGTTTCAGTATTGACCATATTTGGGGTTGGGGATGTATACTTAGGTAAACAAGAAACATCTTTTTTTAAATGAAAATTGTTGGAAAATGTTCTATCATAAATGTGAATTTATTGTACCGGTAAAGGGGAAATAATATTTCCAATGTATCAAAATATTAAGGTGTAATAGCAAATACAATTGAAGGGAGGGGGGGGGGGGTTCTGTACATACAGAGGAGTGTGGGAATCTGTGTACCTGACATCCTGTAGGTCACAGAGCGCAATATTGTGCAGCCCTGTCGGGCTGTGCCTGAACAAATGTATTCATCATGACAGGTTCAGGGTATCCCAGCAACAGTAACTCAGGTTGTGGGGGGGGGGGGTGGGAATCATTAGTATTCATTTGAATGCTAGCAACTGGGTCAACGGCCAATCCTAGGTCATTATTACGTATGAGTAAACGGTTCTTAAGAGGGGGGGATGGGGTAATGTTGTTAAATATCTACATTACATGATGGCTCAATCTGCCTCATGGTAAAGCAATTTTCTATTTTAAAATTAATTCTCCCCCCCCAACTCATGTTAATCAATAAGCACTTGTCATCGTTCCAGATTCCGTTTTAGACCACTGCAGCAGTGCTGGATAGTTGTGTGTAAAAAAACGCTATCCTTATATTATCTTTTTTTTTTGTCGAGCAAGAAGAGCCTACTCGTGGGATATTTCAAGTTCACGTCGAACCACGCACTCATTAGCAGTGTATATTTCACTGTTGACTGAACACTGTCAGCCCCCCAACCCCCTCGGAGAGCTGGAGAGCTCTTACAGAGGCAGAGACAGAGGTCCTTTCAGCCACAGGAGCTTGTTAACAATGGGGCAGGAGGTGGGGGGGGGGGGGGGGTCGAGTCCACACACACACACACACACACACACACACACAACACACACACACACACAAACTGTGACAGTTTCCACCCACCCAGCCTGGAGACAAGGGCTGAAACCAGCAGCTCAGACAGCAGATAAAGACACCCCCCACCCACCACAGAGTGGAGATTTTAAGGCCGCTCCCGGCACAAATGGCTAAAAGCACCAGCTCTCGGGGCAGTAATACGCCCTGAGGCCCAGTATCGAATCCTGTCGGCTACAAACACTGGCTGGCTGCAGCCTCTTAGACTGACAGAGGATCTTACAAGAAGGAACAGCCTCATAGGTGAAAGTGGGAAAACCACATTAAAGAAAAGATTAAGGACATTTTTTCTACAAATATATTACCATGTGGCAGCCATGCAAGGTGCTCAATGAAGAAGCATTCCACAATCTTTTGTGAGTGGCAAAATGAAAGTTATACAGTGTACAACTTCACATTTTAATGACTAAGCACTCTTCAAAAAGCTGGTGGATAATATAGTTTAGGAGATACTTTTAGCTAATGGATATATGTTTTCCCCACAGTTCAGCTACCTTAGAGATAACTTCATGAGGATGGTTAAGCTGCCATATCAGTTGCTGCACAATTACAGGACCGATATACTGAAGATGGCATCAGACACTGGGACAGATCAATCTGATAAGGTGGCAGAGTTGAGAGATGCCATAGAGATATGCAGCCATTGGCCAGAAGAGAGGAGAAGCTTTCAGCTCAATACATTTCATTACCGGGCTTGATGGCTATTTCAGTAGAAGGCCTATGAATACATCAACAACATTGGCCTTTTCCTGGGGGAAATCAGACAGGAATTTCTGTGGGTAAATAAGTTCACTTCTCGCACCGTACCTCCACTTTACATAAGACAGGCATTCCATAAAAACTCAAAATTTGTGGCCGCCATCTCAATACTTAACATTTGGTTTTCTCAAAAAATCAATCTGTGCAAGTCCACAGGGCTGCATGTGAAACAGTCACTTACAGCAATCTGAAGAACATGGATTATACGGCAATATATACTCACACAAATAAAGGTACAGCAGAGGGACATTTCTGTTCTTTAAAGAACACATTTCCCAAATGTACCCTGAAGGTACAATAATGTAAGTACATTTTACAAGCAAAAAAGGTACAAATCAATTATGTATTGCTAGCAAAGGGTGTAATGTTATGTACCTTGGACCTTGGGCACCAATTCAGTGACCAGCCTCATCTTCTTCAACATGTATGTAGGTTTTTGTGAGAGTGTACAGTGTTGTAATTACATGACAATTTTGAAAACATGACAACTGTATTTGTGAGCATGTGTTGTGACGTGGCAAAATCTTCATAATGACCACTTTATTTGACTGTAGAGGTATTTCAGTATTTCGGTGGGGGGTTAAGGGTCAGTCAAAAACCCTGGACAGACGGATGTGCCAGTTCACTTAGAGCATTTGAAGATACCACCTCTGCTTATAAGTATGCCCCAGAATGTCCAGCAGGTAGACTGACTGATAAGAACAGCACACATACTGTAGACCATCAGGCTACATTTAGCCCACTGCTGTTCTGACGGTAGGCGGCTTAGCACCACCGGTTAGCTACAAAAAAAGGCTAACGAAACTGGGCTGGTAAATTATTCAGCAGCTACAAATGAAGACATCGCGAGGGCACTGGCATCCTCTTCCATCAGCGCGGTACCTGGGCAGCATTTGCATTATAGAGGGCATTCATTAGTCTGGATGTGACACATACCAGACTCCTGAAATCTCTCACGATACCAGTGAAAACATTTTTACTTCTTTCTCCCTTTAACCCTTCATTTGAAAGACATCTAGTCCTGCAGTCTCATGATGCAAATCTCAATATAAAAACAGTGATTTTACCAGCACCACAAAATGTTTACCCCCTAAGCCTAGCAAACCTAGTAAGCAGAAATGCGAAGTATTTTGCTGAAAACGACTTCATTCTGGAAACAGGTAAAGTTTTCTAATCTAACATTAATGGTACCGGACATCATTCCCCCAGGGGACTCACCTGCCTGTCGGATGAGTAGCCTATTCCCTGTGGCCAGGGCCAGCCCAATCCTTTGCCTTCAACGGCGGCTTGCTTTCTGGCTCGTTTACTTACCATATTATTTTATGTAAAGCAGAATGAAAGAAATCGAGACAAAATTGCTGGTGCTAGGACACATTCCATCCTCCAAATATCCGCAGGAAAATACGGGACAGGACGAAAGGCCGAGTAGAAAAGTACTTTCTAATAAATAATTGTGTAGGCTACACCGCAACTGTAGCACGTCCAGCGAATCAATGAGGGTGAAATGTATCAGAAATTATACTAAAACAATGACAACGTTATTTTCCTTCCTGTGATGTCACAACAATTAGGAGGCAAATGTTAATAATCTGTGGAATAGTGCTTGACGTCACAGCATGAAGTGGCAAATAAATAAATAATTAATAAAGGCGCTTTAATTAAATACTATTTATTTATTTTTAAATTAGTCAGTAATTAATTGAAAATGTAATAGTCTTGGAGAGGTAGCTTACTATTGCCATGCATTGTAGGCCAAAATTAACATTTTAAACGGCGTTTTAGCCACCGCTCCGCGGGATGAGAAATACCTCCAGAAACTCTTCGTCATTGTGATAAAGATGAATAATGTGGGAAGACAGGCAGAAAAAAACGGCGCCCGCCACATTTTACTAACCCCATTGACTTTGTTACACTTAAATCATAAAAGTTATTCAGTACTTATTCTGATACAATCTGACAGTATATTTAATGTTGCACACACCATTACAAGCACGCCTTCCATATATTGCTTGCGGCAAGCCTTCACATTTGGAAGTCACAGATTTATTTTATTTATTTTTCAAAAATGTGATTCTGCAACACATGCTGCCTAGACGAAACACATGCTGGGGGAATTTAAAAGCTCAACGCCTGTCACAGGCTTGTTGCTTGGCAACTCTTGAGATGACAGTTGGATATTTACAATGGTAAGCTTTCGGCGGCCTTTCCCATATAGCCTATGAGCTTACTTTACAATCCGCGACTAAAGGAACAAAATAATTTCAAATGCTGTTTTCACGTTTCTTGAGAACTATATATTCAATGTGTGTTTATGGGGAAATACATACATAAAATATTCTCAGTACTTTTCTCCTCCGTGTGCAATTTAAGGATTTTTTACTACTATGTTATTAATTCATTTGGCAGCCAGCCTTCCCTCTGATGACTCGCAGCATTACTCATGCAGAGAATAAATGTAGCAATACACAAACACCACTGTGAGCAGAAAAGATGACAAATATTTTAATACTTAATACTATAATTAAATATTAAGGAAACCATGAAACATCAACACAGCACTAGATTTCTTGCATAGTGCAATTCAGCATTCTAGTACAGCAATTACATGCAAAACTAAACAGAAAATGGTTGCAAACCTTTACAAAACTGGTTGAACAACAATGTACCAATATTTGTGATGTTTCAATAGAGCGAGGCTTTGTTTACTTGGCCTGTTCTCAATGGTATATTGCAGGTACTGTACTTGGGTTAATGTGATCCTGGCAGGGGCCACAGTGACAAAACTAAAACGCAGTTTCACATGGTATCCATTGCACTATGGTATCCATTGCATTGCACCATTGGTATCCAAAACCGTTGCCAGGTTCACGTATATTCCCAGTGTACCAATAGGGAAAATAAGGTGCATTTATGTGCTGTGGGTGCAGCGAGCTGCTGGAACCCTCCCCTCACTTGTCAGGCTTAGGATCACCCTTATTGCATGGTGTGCCTGACCAGTTTAACATCCTAATGTGAGACGAGTCCACCTAACCTCCAGGCATGCACCAATGGTCAGCTACATCGTGGAGATCCCATGACATTCTTCGCAATGAGTAGCGGGTTCCCCGGTGTCCTGGCTAAACTCCCAACCCTGGCTCTCTCAACCAGTCACCTAATCATCCCTTCATTCAATTGGCAAAAACATTTTTCTCTCTCTCTCCAGCTCAGCTAGCGTGTTGTGAGGGTTCTGGCACAAAATGGCAGCCGTGCATCACTCGGGTGGGTGCTACACATTGGTGGTCGTTGAGACGAGTTTCTCCCTCATCACAAGTGTCTGGAAAAGTACTATATAAATGTAATTATCTATCGGTCTATGGTTTAGATTATACATTTCAGTATAGGCAACAGTCTGAAGACAGCAAAGGGCTTTCAGAAATATTTAATACAAAATGTCAGAAGCACAGACATGAATACAAAAATGACAACCTCCAAAATGTTAAATTTCAGGAAACCTGATCATTTTATATCTCTCCATGTGGAGTGATACCGTGATGTTGAGCTTAGAAAATGTTATCTGTACAGTGGTCCAGAAAATAGACCTATAGTATCTCTAGCTTGCTTTACCTACGTTTTACCTATTATGTCTTCATGATCTATGCAAATGAATACCTCAAGTACAGGAAATCCTGAAATTTAAAACACACAGAATTAATATATATACATAACATCTCTTTTACGAAACTATGAAAACACCACAAATTGTATATTCTAGAAATACACAGGTCTGAAAATGATAGCGCAGCCATGTAGAATACGGAAAACTACGACGACAAGCTAACTGTCTATCGTCAGCCGTAGAAGTACTCTTTAGTCAAGTAACTGCAGTCTGAAAAAGTCTTACTGCTTGTGCCTCCACACACGGTATAGAAAGTTAGGCTGCGTCCCAATACTCAAAGAATTGGTGACTCTGAAAGATCCTCTCTGGAAGTACGGCGGGAGGAGAAGGGTGGAGGGAAGGAGGATGCATTTTTTGAGTACTGAAACACAACCATCGGTTTTGAATCTCCGCTCAAAAGACGGGAGTGGCTTCAAAGAAAGCCACAGGTCCAGAAAAAGACCTTGAGCTTCTTGGCCCGGTTTGACAAAAAAAACATTCATTTTTGTCTGTCACCAAAAACATGTCAGAAAAGTACTGCCCCGCTGGGGGATGTGTTTGTGAGTCAGAGACAGGAGGGTCCCGGGGCCCGGCTGGGCCCGTAGGGGCCCTACGTCCCGCGCAGGCCGATGCTGATGATGTCCATGAAGGTGGTCTCGATGCAGTAGCACAGCTGCACGTCCGGGTCGCTGCAGCCCAGCTCCCCCCCGGCCCGCTGAGGGAGCGTCTGTTTCAGCGCCCCTGCCGCCTCCTTCGGCCTCTCCTTCAGGTACTGCAGCCCTGGGGGGTCAGAGGTCACGTGAGAAGGGGACAGTTTTGGAGTGACCCTGCTTTCAAGTGGTGTCAGGTTGTTAGTTTTCTCAAAGTTGGGAATACGTCACAACTCGGCCGTCCGACTCGTTCACGTTCAGGCTTTATGGTCGGACAATTGAGGGAAAGGCGATGTGTGGGTGTGTGTTAGTACCACTCAGATTGTTTACACTCTAGGCTAGCATATTGCAGCATGCAGAACACTCTGAGGTGACATCGACGAGCTCAGCGGTCCTCACTCCTGGTCCTGGAGAGCCGCAGGGTGTGCTGGTTTTTGTTTTCGTCCTTAATATCAGCAGCTAATTCAAACCCAAGAAACCAGGTGAGGTGAGTTAACTGTAATTAACTGCGTTAATTGATCAATTATGTGCTGAGTAAAAACAAACAGCCAGCACACCCTGCTGCTCTCCAGGACCAGGTGTGAGGACAACTGGACCAGCAAACACTTCTTGCCCATTGCTGGGGGTTAAGAACGCAAATACCACAGGAGACTGAATGCTGCAGCACTTTAGTTATCAATGTCTGTATGATGTGAAATTGCCGTGGTTGACTCATGGCTTCATTGCATGAGTAGGCGAGTAGGTGACGTCACAACTCGGCCAATTCCAGCCGCATCCAAAGTCCCGATTTCACCAACTTGAACACCCGACATAATAAGGCGTTTATGTGGGCCTCTCCGCTGGGAGACCGGTTTAGACCGTAAATCCGACAGCACTTGAGAGCGGGGTGAGTCACAGCAGACTCCACACCAAGGACACTGTTCCTCTGGGGAAATTTTCCATCCTACCCTGACAGCCACCTTTGACGTTAACACGCTCCGGAGGGACCGAATTCCGTTTCCATGGCATCGCGCAGCACTCGAGTTTGGAGTATATATTTTCCCCGCTAATCTAGTTACCTCGCCGCTTTTACCGCCTTAGAAGCACACATTTTCCCAGCCGCCGGAGCAGGCTAACGGCATTACGCGGATAATAGGATGCGGAGTTGTTGACCCCGACAACTGGGAAGCGGCTGACGGCGGTAAGGGGAAATGGCGGGGGACAGTGCGGTCAGGCGCGGTCCATTATGACCGGCAGCGGTCGTGAAAACTGCAGGCCAACTGCCAACCCCGCAACAAACCCCACAGATACCTCAACAGCATCTTCCTGTAACCTAACGCTATCGTCCCTCACAGATGAAGGACGGCGAGAAGGACCCAGAGAAAACAGTACACCAAGAATACTTGACTTTAATTATTTAATTCTATTTCAAGTACTTATGCAGAAAAGGCTCTATGGAACCCAAACCTGAGAATTCAGCACAGGAGTGTGTTCCTGATTCTCAAACTGGATTTGGGGGGTTCAAAGTGAGCCTGTTTAAGCTGGGTTTGCAGTGTACCCCTTTTTAAACAGGGTCTGGTGAGCGTGTACCTGTTTAAGCAGGGTTTGGGGTGAATGTGTACCTGTGTAGTATACTTCAGGCAAGGCTCGATACAAAAACATTTTCACAGTAGAAAAATGTAGGAGCACACTAATGCATCCCAATTCCTAGTTGTGCTACTAAATTTTTTTTTCAGTGAGCACACATCAATTTTAAGAGCAAATGCTCCTGAAATGGGAGCACTGTAGAGCTACTTGATATAAACTTTCATTACACTTCAAGTACCTTACATTATTAATTTAGCTGATGCTTATATCCACAGCAACAGTTCATAGGACTAAGCAAGGGCCAATCCCCCTTGGAGCAACGTGGGGTTAAGGGCCTTGCTCCAGGGCCCAACAGCTGCACTACTGTGGCTTGTGGCTACCCTGGGGCTTGAACCACTAACCTTCCAGGTCCCAGTCAAGCACCTTCGGCACTAGGCCACAAGCTGCCCAGTATTCTGAAGTATAAAATGGTGGACTTCAGGTGTACTTCAGCATCCTATTCTTTCACACGGGCTGTCTCTCCAGCAGTGTGGGGTCGCAGGGGGACCCTGGCGGGTGTGGGATGAGCGTTTTCGGGTTCGACGCAGACTTACGGGCGATGAGCGGGTCGATGTCGCGGGCCTTGGTGGCCACGTCCGAGGCGCACACCTGCCCCACCTGCACCAGCAGGGCGGCGACGTCGTCGTACAGGGGGGGGAAGGCCTGGCAGAACGACACCAGGCAGGGCAGCGTGGGCATGAAGAAGGAGAAGCGCTTGGCCTGGGTCAGGACTGGGACAGACCAGAGAGAGCGTTCACATACACTGCGGCCAAATGGCTTCCTCTAATTCATCACTCCGACACTGCTTGTGATGCATTACGACAGGTACTCCAACACTTAGGGAAGGGATGTCCAATCTTACCCAGAAAGGGCTGGGGTTTTGGTGCAGGGCTTTAGCCCAGTAATAAGATTGCTGATTCCACTCATCAAGGTCTTGCTTAAAGATCACAATGAGTTAATTTGTTCAATCAGGGTCTTAGTGCTGGGCTGCAACAAAGACCTGCAGCCACACTGGGCCTTCTCTGATATGACAGGAGACCCCTGGCTTAGGGCCAGTTTCAGCACAGATTAAGCTTAGTCCTGGACTAAAGTGAGTATCACCGGGAGAATCTCCATTCAAAATTTAATTTAGCCTTGGACTAGGCTTAACCTGCGTCTGTGAAACTGGCCCAAATTTTTCAATAAAATGAGTAATTCTTATTGCATAAGTGGAAGCTTCTAAGACATCAGTTTCACATGACAGACAAGTCAATTTATATCCCACTACAATATAGTGAATCAACCAGGAGATGGCAGCAGAATACTGAAATGAAGGACCTCGCTGCAACTGACTGCAATTACACCTTATACAGGACCCCAATACAAACAGAGGGAGGAGAGACAGAGACATAGAGAAAGGGAGAAATAAAAGGGAGAGAAGTAGACAGAAAGAAAAACTGACATTGGCATGAGAGGGACGGGTGGAGGAGAGAGAAGGAACAGGGAGAGGATGGACAGAGAAAGCAGAGGTGGAGGAGAGAAAGGAAGAGAGAGAAGGGAGAGGGAAAGAGGAGGAGAGGATAGAGAGGGACAGCAGGGGTAGAGGAGAGAAAGGAAGAGGGAGAGAGGATAGAGAGGGACAGCAGGGGAGGAGGAAAGAAAGGAAGAGGGAGAGAGAAGGGAGAGGGAAGGAGGAGGAGAAGATGGAGAGAGACAGCAGGGGTGGAGTACCGGTCAGCAGGGTGCCCATGACGCTGATGGCCAGACGGGCCACACTGAGGGATTTGGGCAGAGCGTACTGTATGCACAGGTGTGACAGGAGCTGGATGGCAAATATCTGTGGAGTGAGAGAGAGTGAGACCTTGTTAACAAAAACTGCACAAGCAACAGCCAGGAGTCTGCAAAAAAGGCTCTGTTTATGTGGCAAGTGTTTATGCAGAAAAGGCCAAACCTGAGAATTCAGCACAGGAGTGTGTTCCTGATTCTCAAACTGTATTTGGGGGGTTCAAAGTGAGCCTGTTTAAGCTGGGTTTGCAGCGATCCTGGTAAGTGTACCCCTTTTTAAACAGAGTCTGGTGAGCGTGTACCTGTTTAAGCAGGGCTTGGGGTGAGTCAGGTGAGCGTGTACCTGTTTAAAGGTGGGTTTGGGGTGAGTGGGGTGAGTCAGGTGAGAGGTACCTGTTTCTCTAGCTGAGGCTGAGCCAGAAGCTCAGGGATGAAGTCCAGACAGATGTGGATGGAGGGTATTCCAGCCACTGTCAGAGGCAGCAGGTCCTGAGGGTAGCCCTGCAGACACACACACACACACACACACACACACACACACACACACACACACACACACACACTTACAGCTCAGAATCGGAGCAACAGACAGTTTGCAGTACTGTGACACACTAGGGAGCTCAGTTTCTGAGACAGAAACATATGGTGCACTCCTGTTAAACTCGCTGGAATTTGGTGTGGTATCCAGGGTTAGTGAACCCTTTAAGACCCTAATGAACCCTGTTCCTGGAGATCTACCGTCCTGTTGGTTTTCAATCCAAACTTAAAGTGCTAATTAGCAGAATTAGGCATGCCAAATTAGGGTTGGAGTGAAAACCTATAGGAGGGTAGACCTCTGGGAACATGATTGGGCAGGGCTTTAAGTGTAAGATCACAAACGTGTAGACTGAATACTAATGCTGATGTAACGATAACTTCTACGCTAACTGAAAGCAATCGACATCGAAAAGATAGATTTAGAATTTTGAAAAAACATTCCAAAAAACACTTCAAAGTTACTGTTACTGTAATTAATGGTAGATAATGTATCCACATAGCTCTATTCATTTACAAGGCAAGTTTAACTTCTGGTTTGACACCCTAAAGTGAATTCAGTCCAACTTAACCCCATTTAATGTAACGTAACGTAACATAACATACAGCAACATAACACAACATAACACTGTAATATAACGAAAACAACAGGCCATTGAGCCCAGCAACGCTTGCCTTGTCCTACCACCTAAGTGTACGTCATGCTTAGTCTAGTTGAAAGCTAAGCACAGTCTCAAGCGCGGTCTTGGAAAGCCCCATTTTAAGAGGCGCGGTAGATTTGGCGGTACCTGGAAGTGCACCAGTTTGGCGATGTTGGGGTCGGCGATGAACATCTGGTGCAGCAGGCAGCAGATCAGACACCGCACCTCCCTCAGGTCACTCAGCAGCCCCGCCTCCTGCTCCGCCCCCTGGGCCTGCCCCGCCCCTGCCGGCTCCGACGCCCCGCCCCGGACGCTCTTCAGCAGGCCCCCGGCCCCGCCCTCCTCCGCCGTGGGGAGACACACCTCCAGTAGGATCTGCACCGCCGCACTGTCCTGCAGACGGGGGGGGGGAGACGGAGCGGTGAGGGAGGGGGGGTGGAGACAGAGCGGTGAGGGAGGGGGGGGGTGGAGACAGAGCAGTGAGGGAGGGGGTGTGGAGACAGAGCGGTGAGGGAGGGGGTGAGGGAGGGGGGGGTGGAGACAGAGCGGTGAGGGGGGGGGGGGGTGGAGACAGAGCGGTGAGGGGGGGGTGGAGACAGAGCGGTGAGGGGGGGGGGTGGAGACAGAGCGGTGAGGGGGGGGGGTGGAGACAGAGCGGTGAGGGGGGGGGTGGAGACAGAGCGGTGAGGGAGGGGGTGAGGGAGGGGGAGGTGGAGACAGCGGTGAGGGAGGGGGTGAGGGAGGGGGGGTGGAGACAGAGCGGTGAGGGGGGGGGGGTGGAGACAGAGCGGTGAGGGAGGGGGGGGTGGAGACAGAGCGGTGAGGGGGGGGGGTGTTTCCCTGCCCCCTAGCCTTGCTACAGGGCCGCTCGACCCGGAGATTTACTATCACCCTGACGGGAGAACGGGACGCGTCAGACTCCGATCTGTTTTTAATCAAGAGGGTAAAATATTTCTGGGGCCGTCCCGACGCCTGTCTGCTCTTATACGAGGCTTCCCAAAGCCACTCCTCAGACCCCGGTCCTGCAGGCTTGAAATTCAGCCAAATGGGAGGCTGAATTTCACAGACGCTACTCTTTTACATCACTTTTAAATCCTTTAAATATTATTGTCCTTCCTATACTGTGTATTGCTTTTAATCTTTTCTTTTTATTTCCTTGCTTATTTCCTTTTCTCTCATTTCATGGAGAGCTGCAGTTGTTGTATGAAATACGCCATATAAATAAAATGTGATTGATTGATTGATTGATTGGGAGTTTCAACAGAGCAGCCCACAGCATAGTCTTCAGATACAGAAATGGCTCCAGAAACATGGTATCACAGGGAACTCCAAAGGCCATTCCCCCCCTGCTCTTTTAAATCTGACACTGGGGAAAGACTCTACCTTCCTCATATCACAGTGTTTCCAGTAACTTTAGCATTTTTTGAACATTGTATTGATTTACACAGCTAGGTATTTGCTGAAGCAATTAAGGTTCATTATCTTGCTCAGGGGTACGACGGCAGTGTCCAGGTTACAAGTCCAATTTCCTGACCTTTACACGACATTATCTTCATCTCATATGTCCTGATCCAGAGCATTTACAGCAGGGATCAGCAAATCTGGCCCTCAAATCCAAATCCTGCCCCGGTTTTCTTTTCTCCCGGGTAATTAACTTAACAACTAGTGCTTAATTACTGTTTTCACACCTGACTCCCAGGTAAATGGAGGGTGGAAAACCAGCAGTTTCTCAGCCCTCCAGGGCTGTGAGTTGATGCTCTCTGGTTTACAGTGTGAGAAAATATAGGTACAACTACAGAAGTTACAGTGTACGTGCAAAGATGGTAACAGCTTCCAAAATAGCAAGATTGCAACAGCAAGATTTCATACTATTTTACAGTAGAACCCATATTTCAGTTTCTTAATGGAAATTGTTTTATTGTTTAATACAGCAGCGACCCTGGCTGCTGCCATTACGAAAACAGAAACAGATTCTGTAACTACTTTGAAGTTTGCTCTGCACAGAATTATCTGTCCGTATCAGGAGTGAGCATCTCATTTTGGAGAATGGCTAAGTCGCACGACATTATACTTTGGGAGATCTAAATCGCATCCACTTGTATTCAAAATGTATTGGCGGCGAACTACATGTTCATTTAAAATCATTCAACAGTAACTGTATGCTGCAAACATAGTTGGCCGTGAATGTTCACGGTCTAAACGTTCACGGTCTAAACGCACGTCAGGTGTAAACGCGGTCAACGACACAGTCCCGGACACACAAGCGGTGTGGTCTCGACGCGGCGAAGGTGCTGACAGGACCGCGTACCTGCGCAGCCAGCAGGGCGTTCTTCAGCTCCTCCCTGGTCACCTCGGGGGTGTCTGGCTGCCCCGACAGGCCCAGGTTGGAGATGGTCTGGGCCTGCCGGTCGAACTCGGCCGTCTCCTTCAGGTGGGCGTTCAGGTAGGCCTTGGAGGCCAGCAGGTAGCCGTTCAGCATGTGCAGGGTGATGTCCATCAGGGGCGGACACCTGGGAGGAAGAGAAGCTATTTATAATCTACCAAATATGTTTATTTACATTCTCTATTTTACATTTAATGCCTTTCAAAATACGATACATACAGTGAGCTGCATCCTTCTTAGGACAAAAATTACAGCACTTTTTTTTTTTTTTTTTACACAGTTCCTCCATTTCATGGCACCATAATGTTTGGGACAAATGGCTTCACTTCTGTTTCTGATTAGTCAGGTGTGTTCAATCTCTTCCTTCATACAGGTGTAAGAGAACTAAGTATCTAGCTTTGATTCTAGGCTTTTGGTGGCCTTACTACCCATTCTGAAAAAGAAATTCAATATTAAAAATACAAGCATAAACAGGTATATGTTTTGTTGTAACCTACGTATATGGTGTCAATTTTGAAACATATTTTTAAATATTCCAGAACTGTGTGCTTTGGATTTTGTATTCAGCTGTATTTAATTTATTTAAAAAACTACTAGACTCCCAGCTGTTCAACATCTGCCTGTTGAGAGTGTTTGCAGACGGCTGTGCCGCACTGGAGTCCTGTCTGAGATCGCACCTGTGACAGATGGCTTCAGTCTGAGCTGCCGGGGGGGTTTGGGGGAGGAGGGCTCACCTGTAGACCCTCCGGTCGCAGCGGAGCACGATCAGCGGGTCGATCATCAGGTCGTTCTGCGTGTACCGCTGCTGTCTGGTCAGCTTGGCCGAGGGCTGCACCGCGTTCACGGTCATCACCCACAACCTGAACCACGGAGGGAGGGGAAGATGAACGCAACCGCAACGCCCGACGGACGGTGAGACCTGCGAAAACCGGCTCGGCTGTGCCCCAAACTCTTTCCGCCACCCGCCGGCTCGCTAATACAGAGTGCCTTGCTTTCCGGGGGACCCGTGACAGTAATCAATGGGGCTTTGAGAAGCCTGATACTCCAGCACTGCCAGGGAGATTTATTACACCTCCGTCCCCTATGGCCTCCCCTCCGTTCGATACCGAGGGGGATGCATTAAGCCCTGCCCAGCAGAGCTCACCTGAGCCGGGCCGTCTCCTTAAAGCAGCCTATTGACTGGACAGGTTCTGTCCCCTGCGCTATCCTTCTGTACCAGGAAGCACGGGGTCTTGCTGCCGAATGTTCTAGAGCAGAGGTGCCCACTCACGTGCCGTGGAGGGCCGAGGGTATTCAGGTTTTTCAACCAATCACTACACAAGATTATTTCACAAATTAGTTCCCTCCTCTCTAGTTGCTGGTGCGTTAATTGGTGAAGTCAGCTGGTGTCCTGATTGGTTGGAATGAAAACCTGCATACTCTCTATGGCACGTGATTTGGCACCCCTGTTCTAGAGCAATTGCTAGCACGTCAGTTCCCCAGACACCAAGCACGCAAGCTCCTATAGCAGAGGTGACCCTCTGCATTCTCCTGAAAATGTCTTTCCTATTTAAAATGAATTGCATGGGCGTTCAGAATTCTCCAGAATGAACTGTGGCATGATGTGAACTGATGGGTAAGTCCAGATCTATTCAACACACTTTTGGACCACATGGTCAAGAATCTTAATGAGATTTAGCATGCTTAGTTGGTCTTATAAGAAACCCCTTCAAAATTACACTTCTCAGATCGTTATTAAGGGAAATACTGTATGGACTAAGAAAGTTTGGCAAATTAATGTGACTCCGTGACTTTCACTTGCGATATCTACATTACTCTAGGTCATAGATAAATTGTTCTTACATCATTTTAAAGGTCCTTTCCAGCTATACATTCTTAACACTGAAAGTTTATCTGTAAATGATTCAGAGCGACGTACAAAACAGTGCAAATCAGAACCAGGGACAAGTGCGTCGAAGACCCTAGAAGAAAGTACAGTTCCAAGTCCTAGAGTGATCACACAGATAAAACTTGAACCCTTGAAGAGTAAATCAACTTTCCATGTAGCATACCATGGTTGGCAGCTAGAATACCCTGTATTTATACAATAAAAGGATTCTCTTCCATTCTCAAACGCCCGTGTTAAAGAGCTGGTTGGTAGGGAGGAGGGGGCCCCTCTCACCTGCGGGGCATGACGGTGTTGAGGACCATCCACAGCTTGTTGACCGTCTGTAGCACCCTGCGGGACACTCCCGTGTTGAGCAGAAGGCTCATGTTGGACGTCAGCGTCTCGGCGTAGGGGATGAGGTCGCCCGCCGAAAGCAGGGTCAGGTGCTCCAGGATCTGCATGAGCCGAGGGCCGCAGGAGGGAAGCGTCTGGAAGGCTGGAGAGGAGGGGGAGGGGAGGTCAGCCGACAGACCGGGACTGGCTCAACATTACAACTGTGGAGTACAGCGGTCAAGGAAGTGTTGAGTTCTATGTTCAATTCCATGGTTGGACACCATCACTACACCCTTGAACATGGTGCTTAACCTGAAATAGACTGTCTAACCACAACAACAAGGCACTTGACCTTGACTAGACTGGTTGAACACTTGTCATGTAGGACAATCATAGGAAGTGTTCAGATGTACATTTTATTGCAAGGTTGGACACCCATTACTGTACCCTTGAACAAGGTAATTGACCTGGACTAGTCTGTCTAACCACTATAGCAGTGTAGTACAGTGGTCAAGGAGGTGTTCAGTCACATATTGTGCTAGATACTATCGAGCATTTAGATAAACTAAGCATTAGGTACACTTTAGTGCTCGGAAAAGGCGAGCATTGCTGGGCTGAATTGCCTGTTCTCATCACTATGTTAAGTTATGTTCAATTTCACCTGACACCATCAGGTGAGCAAGGTACTTAATCTGAACTACTCCAGTCATTATTCAGCTATATGCATGGGTTGTATATTTTTTTTATGTATCAAATCACTATTTGTTTATATAGCATCTCTTGCGTAAGACTGCAATACAAAGCGCTTCACATCGTAAAGACAAAATATCATAAGAGACCATAAAAGACCTACAGCGCAATACTGGAAATTGTAAAAAGACAATAAAAATAAAAAAACATCAATAATAACAAGTGTACTCGTATTAAAAACATCTTGAACTTGGCTTCACACCTCAGTGGGCTTAAATTACACCCAGTCCCGGTACCTCCGCGCAAGTGCTGTGCTCAGTCATGAAGGCATCGCTTAACGCAGGCCCGATAACGTGAGCCGCCAACGCTTTCTGCCAGATGTCAGCTCAACATCTCTCTCATCTGCGATACGGGGGACCCTTTAAAGCTTACTCATCTCAGCCTGCGCGCTAAATGGCTTACGCAGGCAAAAGAAATGTGTTTAAAACCTCCCCGAAGGTCGGATTCTCATTCTGTAGTAAAAATCTCTTCACCTGAGGTTTAGATTAAATCATGTCTCCATTTCCATTATAAGGTGTCATGTTTAAGGATTTGAAAAGCCGTGCATTTTGCGCGGGGTAAAAAAAACTGGAGAAAGGGAGAGCAAGAGAGAAAATAATACATGGAGAGAGAGTGGAGAGGAGAGAGAGAGAGCGAGATATAGAGTGAGACAGTAGAGACAGAGAGGAGAGATAAACCGAGAGACTGAAAGAGATATAAACGTGGGATCATGTGATTTGTAACGCCGGCTTTTCCCCAGCTCCGGATGTTAGAGAAGGGGGGGGTTAGAGTTAGGGTTAGAGATATAAATGTGGGCTTTTCCCCAGCTCTGGGTGTTAGAGACGGGGGGGGGGGGGGGGGTTAGGGTTAGGGTTAGAGATATAAATGTGGGCTTTTCCCCAGCTCTGGGTGTTAGAGACGGGGGGGGGGGGGTTAGGGTTAGGGTTAGAGATATAAATGTGGGCTTTTCCCCAGCTCTGGGTGTTAGAGACGGGGGGGGGGTTAGGGTTAGGGTTAGAGATATAAATGTGGGCTTTTCCCCAGCTCTGGGTGTTAGAGACGGGGGGTGCGTTGGTACTGACCGTCCTGCAGCTGCTGCTGGGAGTACCTGCAGGTGGCGCTGGTGAGCAGCATCCTGCGCAGGAGGGGCAGGGTGCCAGTGATCTCCTCCTCGCTGATCCAGTCCTCCACCATGCACAGGTGGGGGTAGTTGGTGGCCAGGAGGCGCAGCAGGGCAGAGTGCAGGCCTGGGGAGGTAGAGCTACGTGTGAGGTGAGGGAGGTGGAGGTGGGGGTAAGGGTGAGGTAGGGGAGGTAGAGCTAAGTGTGAGGTAGGGGAGGTGGAGGTGGGGGTAAGGGTGAGGTAGGGGAGGTAGAGCTACGTGTGAGGTAGGGGAGGTGGAGGTGGGGGTGGGGGTAAGGGTGAGGTATGGGACGTAGAGCTAAGTGTGAGGTAGGGGAGGTGGAGGTGGGGGTAAGAGTGAGGTGGGGTGGAGGTAGAGGGGACAGGTACAGAGAGCAAATGGGGCATTTCAGTGCAAACACACCTCACTAAGTGATGGAAGAACGAGACCTTCCTGAAAGCAACAACAATAGACGGGGCTTCCGTACCCTTCAATCGAGTCCCTCATTTGAGCCACTGTGCTTCGCTGTGGGGAGCAATGCCTTTGAATTGGCCATAACAAGTAAGTGATTGACAGCTTGATAGAGCTGTGCCCATTATGAAGCTCATGATGACTCACTTGCTCATCATTACAGATCACACCAACTCCTCCCCTGGCTTCCCCTACAGCTAGCTCCCAGAGCCCCAAACAGACACCACACACATTATGTACCACCTGTCCTCCCTCCATCTTAAAACGCAGAGAATAATGTCACAGTGCTCTGTTAGTGTGGAGGTGTTGTTGCTTATTTTTATGTTGTCATTTAGACTTCCTGACAGCATGTAATTCCTTCTTTAGTGTTTTTATAGTGTACTGTACACGTTTTTGGGTTCTACTGTAGATGTTTATTTGTCATTTCTTTGCACAAATCGGAAACAGCTGAGAAGCCAACTGTCCAATTACTTTTGGTCCCCAAAAATTGGGGGGGGGGTGAGAGTGGGGGAAGAGGAGGGTTGAGAGTAGGGGAAGAGGAGGAGTTAAAGCAGGGGAAGAGGAGGGTTGAGAGTGGGGGAAGAGGAGGGTTGAGAGTAGGGGAAGAAGAGGGTTGAGAGTAGGGGGAGAGGAGGGTTGAGAGTAAGAGGAGGGTTGAGGGTGGGGGAAGAGGAGGGCTGAGAGGAGGGTTGAGAGTAGGAGGAGGGTTGAGAGTAGGGGGAGAGGAGGGTTGAGAGTAGGGGGAGAGGAGGGTTGAGAGGAGGGGGAGAGTAGGGTTGAGAGTAGGGGGAGGCTTGACTCCTACCCCCGAGCTCCTGCTGAAGGCCCTGGGCCTGGCGGATCAGGTACTTGATGGGGATCTGGTCCATGAGCGTGGCGGAGTAGGACTTGGGCTTCCTCTGCATCAGGGCTGGAACGACACGGAGAAGCAGACGCGAGACTCAAAGACTCTCCCAGGACAAATCTCAGGGCATTTCCAGGACTTTTCAAAGCTGCTCCTCACACAAACCAATCAATCGAGACGACGGGCGCATTTTGGAAAGCAGAACATTGATGTCATTGTATTCACAGCTACGGAAGGAGAGGAGCCAGCGGAACGCGTTCCAGCTCTGCGTGCCAAACCCAAGCGCTCTCACAGGGCTGAAATCCACCCATTAGCTCACATCTTGTCTGTTTTATTTTTGTCAACCAAAAATGACGCTAATTACTAAGTAGAAAACACAAAACAGTTTAATGTGCTCGCATAATGGATACAACCTGAATTCATGAATACTTGTTTAAACCTGGTTCTAAGGACTTTACAAATAATTGCAAAAGTGGGTAATTAGGAAGCGAAGCAATAAATAAAACATGCTTTTGCAGGTATAGTGCCTGCATTGAGATGCTTTATTTAAGGTAATATTTATTTAAATGAAAGAAAAACATAATTAGAAGTCAAGCACAGGTAAGAGTGCATGGCAGTGTCCAGGTCACACAAACAGGGAACATGGGCCTTAAACCCCACCCCCTCCTCTCTGTAGCAACTCACTACTGTACCAACACGTGTCTATACCCCTGTATGTGAAAAGGAATATGGCTGGTGACAAATATCAGATAAATCTGACAAGAATGTATAATCAAATCGAGATAAACCTAATCTAATGTAACATAATCTAATCTAATCTAACATCTGCACTTCTCTCAGATGTAACTGTGCACTGTGTGTTCCAAGCAGAGCCATTCTTCACACTGGAGCTGCTTCATTAGATAGGCTGAACCCTCGTTTCCCCCAGAGGTGTAAACCGCTTCGACAAACGTGACAATTTGGGGACGTCCGAAGACAAACACGAGTCGATGTGACTAATGGAGGAAGGGCTTTGTGCGCCTGCCAGCTGCCGTTTCACACAGCCCTGCTGTTGGCTTCTGCTGCAGGATGGTGTCGTGCTACAGGGCTGTTTGATTCGCCGTCTGATTCCCTGCAGAGGCCGGCTGATGGGCTTCACGCAGGTGACAGGGACTGTAGAGGCGGGCCAATACGAATGAGCGGGAACACAGAGCCAATCACGGGCTGCTTTCCTGTTGCAGTCACCAGTGATGGAACGGATGCTACCACTCGGAGGTGCGGGGGTGGTCCATCTGAAGACACCCCTCTCGCCCCAAATCAAACGGTATGAACTCCAGCAACTCTGGTGAAGGAGGAGACTAAATAAAGGCAAGAGTTATGTATTTATTGAATTTATTTGAATCAGATTAATACCATTTCTGTAAATGTGCCAGTTAGGCAAGAGGGCCAATTCTCAATTGTAGTCCCTGGGCTACATGTTTTGGCAGTGGGAGGAAACCCACGCAAACATGGGGAGAAAATGCAAAATCTGTGACCTCGCCAGGACTTGAACCCAGAACCTCCTTCTTGCGAGACAACAGTGCTAGCCACTGCACCACCGTGACACCCGATAAGATGAGCTGAATAAAGATTTTAAATAAAAATAGGAGTGATGTACAAACCCAGTGCTTTAGTGTTGACCAGAAGAGCCTCCTCATAGGACAGGATGTAGTAGAGAACGAGCAGCTGGGTTGTGATGCTGTACTGTGGCCGCCCACGACCGCTGTCCCCCTGTGACACAACGTCAAAGGTCAGAGGTTAAAGTACTGCAGTATTACAGGAGCCAATGGGCAGTAAAATATAACAGTCTCCTGTGGGACTACCAATGCAGACATTAAGACAAAGTAGAATATTAATGTTGGTTACAGTGATTAATATACTCAAAGGTTGGAAGTGTCCAATTATAAGGTTTCTGGTAAATGGCACTCGACCTTAAGTTTAATTAACCTGTTTGAGCGACAGTCAATATTTTAAAAATATATGTTTATATATAAATTCTTCACTTTTCAATTTGCCATTGAAGTGAATAATGTCACATTTACAAACATACAATTTCATTATAAACAAAACCTAAAGGAAAACCAAAGCAAAAGGCTTTTCCACATTTAAGGTAATCGATAACATCATTTATACAACAGTACCCATAAATATGTTTGCATTTCCCACATATAAACAGAATAAATATTAGAAAGTAAAGCGCAGGGACAGTGTCAATGTTTCTCTCTGTAGACCACAGGTGTCAACTCCAGTCCTGGAGGGCCGCAGTGTGCTGGTTCCGGGTTGTTCTCAGCACCCGTGGTTCATTCAAGCCATTGATTGGCTAAAGAATCCACATATCTCTTCCTCAAGGCCTCAAATGGCAGCTGATTGAAAGGAACCACAAGAACCTGCAGGCACCGCGGCCCCCGGGGAGGGCAGACCGACACCCCTGCCCCGGAGGAACCCGGAGCGTACCCCCGTCAGGCCCTGGAAGACGTTGAGGATCTCCTGCTCGGTGATGGGCTGGTTGGTGGCCTCGGGGTTGGCCTTGGAGGCGGGGGTGAGGATGGAGTTGATGTAGACGTCGATGAGGGGCAGCAGCTGAGTGTGCAGGGGGGTGGTGGTTTCGCACAGCTGTCTGAAGATCCAGTCCTGCGGGGATGTCCGTCAGGAAGGACACTCATCAGAGAGGACACTCATCAGAACGACAACAGTGTGTGTGTGACAGCCCACATTACACTCATCCAACGCAGTGGTTGAGAGCATGGGTAACCCTGGCCCTTCCACCATGGGTCCCTAACCCTGGCCCTTACACCATGGGTCTCTAACCCTGGCCCTGATACCATGGGCCCCTAATCCTGGCCCTTACACCATGGGCCCCTAACCCTGGTCTTTACACCATGGGCCCAAACCACCATGGGCCTCTAACCAGCATGGATCCCTAACCGACAGGGGTTACAGTGGTGCCCAACCTTGTTTCTGGAGATTGTCCTGTAGGTTTTCACTCCAACCCTAATTTAGCACAACTGATTAGCAGATCTCTAGCTGTTCAATGGGAAACACAAGCTGAATTTCTAGAAACACTGATAAACTCCACATTACCCCAAATCCTGTTTATCCCGTTTACATTTATGAACATGACAGCTAATAATTATAAATGCCTACCGCTGTCTACCTCTCCGCACTAAACACTCAGAAATACACAGTCTGGTTCACAGGTGCAGGTGCGTGGGTTATGACATCACGGGGCCTACCTTGATGGACACTTTGTGCTTGGTGAAGGCTCGGCTCCTCAGCAGCTGGTAGATGCAGTGGATGGGCAGGAAGCCGCTAATGTTAGCGCTCAGGCTGTTGGTCACGGCGACCCTCACCGCGTGCGCGGTGACCACCTGCAGCACAAGAGACAGAGCGGCGGTAACTTTATGAGGGAACGATCAACCCGCAAGGTTGGGGGTTCAATCCCTGGTGTTGCCACAATAAAAACACAAAAAATCTGCAGAGCTGTGGGGCCTGTGAGCAAGGCCGTTTACCCAACATTCCTCCAGGGAGGTTTGTCAACCTGCTTAGTCTAATCAACTGTAAGTCACTTTGGATAAAAGCTTTAGCTAAAAAAAATATGTTATGATGATGTGATGGTCAGAGACCTTACTATTATCACTGTGAAAACATCTACAACAGGGACCATCAAACAGTCCACAGACCTCAAGGACCTAGAACTGCTGGTTTTCCACCCTCTCTTTACCTGAGAGTCAGGTGTGAAGACAGTCTGGCCAATCAGTAGCACTAATTTTGGACCAGAGAACCAGATCTCTGGTCTACAAGGTCAGTCAAGTAAGGCTTTTTTGGATGTTCCAAGCACTCATCAGATAAATTACATGAATTAAATGTTATCAAAAAAACTCATAGAATCATCTGACATACAACAATAATCTAATTAAAACATTAATTTAAAAAAAAAGATAAAAGATATTGTAATATACTGCAAAAAAAGCCTGTTAAGTGTTTTAGTCTTGTAATGAGACTTTCTTCTCTCAAGAAGAAAAAATTAACATTATTAAAATTAAAATAATTAACAAAATTAAAATTGGAAAATGAATAAAACTCTCTTTGGCCATATTTTTATATATTTTTCCTTTTTAATAGTAATATAGTAATAGAAAAAAGATTAAGTTTAAATATAAGACTCGAATTATTGACTTATTTTTTGCTTTTTGCAGTGTATGTTATGTGATTGAGAGAAATGGATTCAGTTGCAGTACCTGCTCGGTGAAGATCTCCTGGGTGAAAATGGTCTTCATCTTGCTGAGGGAGCTGGGCTTAATGGCGATCTGCGCAAGAGTAATTTTATCTGTGAGGAGTTCATCGCGGTGCGGTGTGTTAAACCGCTGAGGGGAGAAAGTACCCTGAAGGAGCATGAATATTTTGGGTCCTGCACCTCCCCCGTTACTCTGGAGGGCGAGGCCAGCCGGCGTGAAAGGCCACGCCGACGCGCCGCACACAGAGAATTACAGTCACAGCAGGCTGTGCTTATCCAAGCCTTCCCTCAGTGCGAAAGGCTCTCAGCTAAATCATCATTACAAACAGCAGCGCTGCTCTCTTAGTGCAGACAGGGGGGAGAGACACAGGATGCAACCAGACAGACGACCTTCCCCACAGACATGGACATGGGACTGTGTGTGTCTGTGTGTGTGCATGTGTGTCTGTGTGAGTGTGTGTGTGTGTGTGTGTGTGTCTGTGTGAGTGTGTGTGTGTGTGTGCATGTGTGTCTGTGTGAGTGTGTGTGTGTGTCTGTGTGTGTGCATGTGTGTCTGTGTGAGTGTGAGTGTGTGTGCATGTGTGTGCATGTGTGTGCATGTGTGTGCATGTGTGTGCATGTGTGTCTGTGTGAGTGTGTGTGTGTGCATGTGTGTCTGTGTGAGTGTGTGCGTGCATGTGTATGTGAGTATGTGTGTGTGTGTGTGTGTGTGTGTGTGTGTGTGAGTATGTGTGTGTGTGTGTGTGTGTGTGTGTGCGTGCGTGCGTGCGTGCGTGCGTGTTGAGCACGCAGCAGCAGACTGGCGGTTGCTATTCTCAGACGGCGTATCGATCGCGGCCTCACCTTCATCCCCAAAGTGGAGCAGACCAACTCGATGATGGCGCTGAGCTGGTTGCTATGGAAGTACATGGCAACCAATAAGAGCATCTCTCCGAAGGAAGCGGAGACGCCCGCGGCACTGGGGTAGAGCAGAAGACAGAGGAGAGGGATTTATGCGCCGCTAATAATGCCTCCTCAGCACAGACAGACAGGGAGGGGGGGGGGGGTCTTTAATAAAATTATTATGCCAGCATACCCCCCCCCCAAACGCACATCTCCAGCAGCACTAATTTACTTTCCCGCTGATGTATGTACTTTGGCATGTGGGTGAGAGATTTATGCGCTAGCAGCACGGGTGTGTGTGTGTGTGTGTGTGTGGGGAGGGGGGGAGAGAAGTGTGTGTCACTGGAGGAGTGTGTTAAAGCCCCCCCACGGCCTGCTGGGTACATCTGCCCGCCCCCCCCGGCACCTGTACGATGCCCTCCAGCTCTCACAGCTGCCCATACCACAGGCATACAAGTCAAACTCCTCCTCAGGATTTTGTTCCTGGGTGGAAGAAATACACGGCAGAACTTTTACTTTCCAGCTCCTGGATTTTTACACCTCTGGCCCGTACACAGCAGGGAATCTGAATGCCATCAGAGCAGTGGAGAAACCCTGCTGTGTTAGCACAAGCCAGTCGAAGGTACACAGAGAGCCAGTGTGCAAATAAACAAGCGACTAGCTCCTTTGAGCGTGTGGGTAAAGTGCCAGGGATAAATGGCTCTTTTTGAGGATGGTAACGGTATTGGAAGTCCTTACCTCTCGAAATACTCTTCCTCTTTGATCATCCAGCTCAGCCACATGACCATCAGTTGCTCCTGCTCTGGAGTACTGGGGAGGGGAGAGGGAGAGACTCACTATGCCACTAAGGAATTCTTGCTTCCACCATGTAACTAGGCGCTGCACCATTCCATTTTATTATTGCTAATTATCACAACAATAACCACAAACACAATGACAAAGTAATAGCAGGAGAAATGAAAATTAACCGTGTTATTGTTTTTTTTGTTATCATGAAAACATCGCAGATGTAGAGAAGTGTCTACCCTATTCGCGTAATTTGCTAATGACCCTAATTTGCACATCTCTATGTGCAAAACCAATGGTATATTTATTCCCTATTTAGTCGCAGATATTGATAGTAGAATGACGTAGTATAATTACACACAAATTCCTCTTGTTTATTTCGCTATTCACCGAGGTGATTTTCACCGCTGACCTTCGGGCTACTTTTGGTATTTGTTGTTGCTATGACGGAACACGAATTCCCGGAGGTGACACGTTTGTATGTATCCTCGAGTTCATGCTTCCAGATAGATGCTATTGCAGACGAGACTGTGCAGGGGGTGCTTGTTAAATAATCAAACTACGCGACAATGGTGGCACTCAGACCCCCCATGTTTGATTTTGAACAAACTCAAACAAATGGTTTGTTGCTTCCACTTATAGTTGCTGGAGCACTGAATGTCTGAGTGGAGCAGTCTCATGGTGCTGGGGCCATGGCCAGTAGGGGACTTGCGTGAAGGAGTTAAGGTGTAGGTTGTGGACATCGATTATTGAGCCTTAGCATCTTTCCCTTCAGGGGTCAGAGTGAGAGTTGATTTAGGAGCGTGGCACCATCAGCCAGGCAGGAAATCACCTCGCTTTAACAAACGGCCGTGTTTACACCGCCCGACATATTTATATGTGACACAACGGCCACCCCTTCGTGACCCCGAAGATTGATGCCCTCGTGCCCTCGCTGTACATCACAGCGGCCACCGACCCAAGGACAGCTGGGATGCTTTAACTGACAGCGAGGGGACTGAGCATGCCCAGAGAGCAGGGGACTGAGCATGCCCAGAGAGCAGGGGACTGAGCATGCCCAGAGAGCAGGGGACTGAGCATGCCCAGAGAGCAGGGGACTGAGCATGCCCAGAGAGCAGGAGACTGAGAATGCCCAGAGAGCAGGGGACTGAGCATGCCCAAAGAGCAGGAGACTGAGCATGCCCAGAGAGCAGGGGACTGAGCATGCCCAGAGAGCAGGGGACTGAGCATGCCCAAAGAGCAGGGGACTGAGCATGCCCAGAGAGCAGGGGACTGAGCATGCCCAGAGAGCAGGGGTGAGACCAGTGGTAGTGTGGGCGTGGCGATGTGAGATGTGGCAATCTTTCCAATCGCTTAATTTTACCTCCTCCTTTACTTTCCTTGCCTCCTCTCCAAGCTCCACCCATTGGAGGAGGCAAGGAAACAAGGAAAGTAAATTAGGCAAATGGAACATTTGTTGATCATTAACCTGTCCCACTGCCCAGAATCCTCGACAGCCTCCTAGCTCCTAGCTCCTTTGAGCAGCATTTAACCAGTTGGAAAGTTATTTAGGATAGATGAGCTCAACTGATCAACAGGATAAATTACTTTCTAATGTCCATGCGGAATCTTTCACATAGAGTGGTCATTGTGTGGAATAGCTTGCCAGGACATGTAGTGGAGGCAGAAACACTGGGGATTCCAAGACCAGACTTGATATGGTGCTCAATACTATTTAGTTTATGCAAACTAGCACTAGGTACACTTTAGTGGTAGGAAAGGTCGAACAATGCTGGGCCGAATGGCCCATTCTCGCCATTATGTTATGCTATGTTCTGTTCTGATTTCCTGGTGAGTTGAGGAAGTGCAGATGAAGCGGCGGGGTGAGGGGGCGGTACCTTGACGAGTGTGGGGAAGGAGGCGACGGGGTGAGGGGGCGGTACCTCACGAGCGTGGGGAAGGAGGCGACGGGGTGAGGGGGCGGTACCTCACGAGGATGGGGAAGGAGGCGACGGGGTGAGGGGGCGGTACCTCACGAGCGTGGGGAAGGAGGCGACGGGGTGAGGGGGCGGTACCTCACGAGCGTGGGGAAGGAGGCGGCGGGGTGAGGGGGCGGTACCTCACGAGCGTGGGGAAGGAGGCGGTGGTACGTGACGAGCATGGGGAAGGAGGCGGCGGTACGTGACGAGCATGGGGAAGGAGGCGGCGGTACGTGACGAGCATGGGGAAGGAGGCGGCGGTACGTGACGAGCATGGGGAAGGAGGCGGCGGTACCTGACGAGCGTGGGGAAGGAGGCGACGGGGTGAGGGGGCGGTACCTCACGAGTGTGGGGAAGGAGGCGGCGGTACCTGACGCGCGTGGGGAAGGAGGCGACGGGGTGAGGTGGCGGTACCTCACGAGCGTGGGGAAGGAGGCGACAGTACCTGACGAGTGTGGGGAAGGCCAGCAGCTTGCAGAAGGACAGGGATACGAAGCGCACGCCGGCGGGGGTGGCGGGGGGGCGGCTGGTCATCAGCTGCAGGAGCTGCTCCGCCTCCTCGTCAGTGGGCCTGGGCAGACGCGCACACACACACACATGTACATGAATACACACACACACACACACACACACACGTACATGAATACACACACGCACACACACACACATGTACATGAACACACACACACTCAAGTCACACATAATGGACACGCACGTGCACACACACACCACACACCACACACCACACACCACACACCACACACCACACACCACACACCACACACCACACACACACACACACACACCACACACACCACACACACCACACACACCACACACACCACACACACACACACACACACACCACACACACACACACACACACACACACACACACACACAGCGCAGCGCATTAATGCCCTACTCTAGCCAAATCCATTGGCTGACAAATGAACTGGGCACCAGATCAATTCTTCAGCGTTAACACTGTAATTTATCTGCGCTCTAAGCACAGAGATGGCCAGTCTTTATGGCTCTGTCCACCTCCCACAACCAGTTTCCTGCATGAAAAATTCACCCTTAGAGGCAGCAGGGGAAAAAACTGCCTTAAACTCAACCCTAAACACATGCATAATTCTTCCCCCTGCAGCACCCAGGCATGTAAATCCCAAATTCCTCAATACATCCTCCTCCATGTTCGGAGAAGAGGGCCACGGCAATTACTCAAAGTGTTGCGGAAAACATTTTCAAAACAGACAATCGATTCGGATCGTAAGTGTTGGCAGGGGCGAGGGTGCGGAGCCATAATTGGAAGTCTGCTGGCAAAATATATACAGTTAGGTCCGTGAGCGTTTGGACAGTGAGCCAATTTTAAAAAGGCTGTAATTCCGGCACCATTCACTCCGTATGGATGTAAATACCCTCAAATTAAAGTGCAGACTGTCAGTCGTATGTGCATCCATATTGAGCGCACTGTGTAGCAATTACAGCCCTTTAATTTCTGTCACTGTCCAAATACTTACGGACCTCATTGTATATCTGCTGGCTTTCCGTTTCAACCAGTCGCAGTCCCAGAATTTTTCTTAATTCTGTGCTTTTCACGTTTAGAGAGTTTATTTACCATCTTAAGTCACATTATCCCAGAACTAGCTATGCATGCCATGAAGAGTAAACATCTCATGTTAGCATTGTGCTATATTGAAAATAATGACATAAAAATAAGGAACAAAAAATTTTCACTTACAAAATTAAAGACTAAAGAGTGAATGAATAGCTCCACAATTAAGGGTCCTTGCTGTAAGCTACAGTTAGGGGCCCTAGCTGTAAACTCCACAGTCAGGGGCCCTCACTGTAAACTCCATAGTCAGGGGCCCTCACTGAAAACTCCACAGTCAGGGGCCCTCACTGTAAGCTCCACAGTCAGGGGCCCTAGCTGTAAACTCCACAGTCAGGAGCCCTCACTGTAAGCTCCACAGTCAGGGGCCCTCACTGTAAGCTCCACAGTTAAGGGTCCTTGCTGTAAGCTACACAGTTAGGGGCCCTAGCTGTAAACTCCACAGTCAGGGGCCCTCACTGTAAACTCCATAGTCAGGGGCCCTCACTGTAAACTCCACAGTCAGGGGCCCACACTGTAAGCTCCACAGTCAGGGCCCGGGGCGGTCAGCCCTACCTGAGGCCGGCGATGCCCATGAGGGCGCAGTACAGCCGCAGCAGGGCGCTGGCCTTCACCACGTGCTCCTCCCTCAGGCCGGAGTACCCCGAGCCGCCGTCGCCCTCGCTGTCGTTGGGCACGTGGGTGCTGCGTGAGCGCGGCAAGATGGCCACCAGCTCCAGCAGCAGCTGCCTGCGCATCTGCCACAGCACCGAGCTGCTCTCCCGCTTCCTCTGAGAAACCAACAAACACCCGTCAATCAACCGCTAACGGACCGCTAACGGACCGCTAACGTACGGCTAACAAATCAGCAGCATCTGCCACAGCACACAACTGCTCTCCCGCTTCCTCTGAGGACCAGCAAAAGAACACAAAGAACCATTAACGGATCGTTAACAAACCGCTAACAGCGAGGAAATCTTGGTCTCATCAGTCCATAAAACTTTGTTCCAGAACTTTTGTGGCTCATCTCTGTACTTGTAATCTCGCCTTTCAATTCTTACTTCTGATGAGTGGTTTGCATCTTGTGGTATAGCCTCTATATTGCTGCTCTCCAAGTCTTCTTTGACGGGTGATTGAGATACCTTCCCCCCTGCCCCGTGGAGATTGTTTGTGATGTCACTGTCTTGATGTTGTGGGGTTTTTCTTCACAGCTCTCACAATGTTTCTGTCATTAACTGCTGTTTTTGTCCTTGGTCGACCTGTTCAATGTCTGTTGCTCAGAATGCCAGTGGTTTCTTTCTTTTTCAGGACATTCCAAGTGGTTATACAAGCGAACCACAAAGCTTGTGCAATGGCTCCGATCGATTTCCCCTCTTTTCTAAGCTTCAAAATGGCTTGCTTTTCTCCAAAAGGCATGCTCAATGGTCTTCATGATGGTTTATCTTTTCAAACACAAATCTTCACAGGCAAAACCCAAGGCAAAACCCAAGAATAGCGATTCAGAAAGATTTATTGCTGAACCAATCAATCTAAAAAGACACATTTGGGCAACAAGAAACACCTGTTGGTCACGTTCCAATACTTTTGCTCACCTAAAAATTGGGTGGTCTGATACAAAAGGTGAAATGCTCTAAGTTGTTTCACAAATCTAGATAAAAAAAGAAAATTCCAAGAAATTCCAAGATCTGTCATCTCATGTACATCATTTGACCTCAAAATCAATTGTCTTCAGTGTATAGCAAAAGCAAAGGAATTCATCTTGCTGTTCCGATAATTTTGGAGGGGACTGTATTAAGTATAAAAGAAAGAAAGAGTAATAAAAACACATTCAGTCCGGTCCGCTCACCTGCTGTCCGTTGCGGATGAACATGCCGAACCAGGTGCGCACTTTCCCGTTGGTGCCCAGGAGCAGTCCGCTGACAAACGACACCAGCGGGCTGACGGCGTCATCGGCCGCGTCGGGCCTGTAGTCCAGCGTCAGAGCCACGCCCAGACCGGGGAGGTGACACTCATCCACCTGAGCGTGACAAACCAGGGTGTTACACCACATCACATTACTGTTATTTATCCGGTGACTTACAGCCGACGAGCCAACCCCCCCCCCCACCCCCCGGAGCAATGCAGGGTTAAGGGCCTTGCTCAAGAGCCCAACAGCTGAGCGGGGCTTGAACCACCAACTTTCCAGGTCCCAGACTATAGGCTGCAACATTACCTTAGCACAGAAAACACAGCCACTCACTTCAGTGCACCTGAGGGCATATTTGCCTTTGCAGTGTACAGCTTATAAAATACACAACACGGAGTCCCAGAGACAGGCCATTAAGCATTAAAGCACAACTGTGGCTTATAGTTAACAAGTGAGAGTAATGTACTGGGTGCAATATTGCAAAAGCCTGGCTCCCAAGCACACAGGCTCCAGGTATTAAACTGCATATCACGCTTTTTAAAAAGTCCCGAATACAGGGCACTCCACTCCACTCCTGTAAGTAGGCGATCCGACATGTTTTGGATTGCCTGCCCACAGGCGTGACTCTCTAAACCGGTTAGACTCTGTGAGGGAGGAAGCATTGCCCAGCTGGCTGCTTGCAGACAATCTTCGGTCAGATTAGACGCAGAAGTGCCCAACCGTGACAAACCTGCAGAAGCAGAGCAGGCCGGGCAGGGCCAGGCAAGAGTTGTGCAGCTCGACCACAACACAAAGCCTCGGGGGGGCCCAAAACAAAGCCCTAGGGACGTTTGGGTATGCTGGCTTTACTTAACTTATATAGTTCAATTAGTTTAAGTAATTCAGAGCGTATCTGTATGCTTTTCATTTATGTTTACAATTCAGAGGTGCCTAGCAGGGTCCTGGAGTGTAACAGGGCTTACTAGCCACCGTAAAAATACCCAAGACACCACTTATGCGGAGTAAACAGTCTAATTAACTTCTTAAATTGACCAATTAGGTGCTGAATATCAACAAAAATGAGTGGACCCCATGGCCCTCCAGTCCAGGCACTGTGGGAACTGGGGAGGGGACACTTGTGGGGGTACTGGAGGGACTTGGAGGGGGTGCTGTGGGGGTACTGGAGGGGGCACTGTGGGGGCAGTGGAGGGGGCAGTGGAGGGGTCACTGGGGGCAGTGGAGGGGGCACTGGGGGCAGTGGAGGGGGCACTGGGGGAAGTGGAGGGGGCACTGAGAGGACAGTAGAGGGGACAGTGGAGGGGGCAGTGTGAGGGCAGTAGAGGGCAGTGGAGGGGGCAGTGTGAGGGCAGTAGAGGGGGCACTGGAGAGACATTGTTTGGACTTTGGAGGGACACTCACCACCATGGCTCGAATGTTGAGCGCCTGTGAGGGGTTCATCTGGCAGAGCTGTCTCAGCGCCTCAGTCCTGCGCCTCCCCCCCATGCTCTCCTCATCCTGCCGCTCTCCGTTCTTAATCAGGCCCCTGCACACTGAACACACACACACACCACACCCCACACCGCAGACACACACACACACACACCACACCACACCCCACCGCAGACACACACACACACACACACACACCACACCCCACCGCAGACACACACACACACACACACACACACAAACCATACCCCACACACACACACACACACAGAGTTACAAATACACATACAAATATACGAGCACCACACCCCACCCACACCCACACCCACACCCACACCCACACACACACACACACACACACACACACACACACACACCGTACACAAACACAAACAAGCACGCACGCACGCACACACACACATGCCGCAAACACACACAAAAACACGTACGCACACACACGAACACACAGAAGGCTTAGCAATCAGAAGCAGCACATCAAATGCAAATCACTTGTGATTTCAATCATTCACGTGGCTTTAGCTAAACGAGGCTCCTTTTCTCTCAATGGTTTGGTTGTTTAATTTCAAATCTACTGAGGGCCCATTAATGTTATTCATTTCAGAAAGAAACAATCGAGAGTGCCTGCACACAAAAATCTATTTAACTAAACACGCTTAACATAATTCATTAGTTTTTGAAGTATTAACACATACGCTCTCCAACAAATTACAGTTAATGGGAGAAATGCGTTAGGTCAAATTGAAGTTAAAGGACAATACATAACCCCAACCGAGATTATGCCCATTCCCGTCAACTCAAAATATAAAAACGTGCAGCCGAAGCAATATGAAAGGAACAAAGTTTTCTGTGCAAGCTATTTTATCCACATGTCACTGCTTTTCCCCGTAATGTCTGATAAGGATCAGTGTAATTACAGCCTTTTCGTGATTCACTCCTGTGACTGGAATAAAATGCATTTTCTGGAATAAACCAGATGAGAATTTTTTTTTTTTTTTTCATCTGCATGTAATGATTTAGACTACTTCCTCCTTCCAGTCCTCCCCTGCACAAATAAGCTATTGACTTGTAGGTGACCCTTGTGATAACAAGCTAAAGGGAGCACCAATTATTCCATGGCCCTTAATGTGCCTCTCAAAGACTCGCCCGTCTCTTAGACCAGAGCTGACATAACATGCTATCCATTATCAATGAGCTAAATCTACAATTCCTAGAAGAGAAGCACTGCGGAATTAGAAAAGATGCCGTGTGCAATTCCAATTAGGCCATAACAAACGAGAGACACAGAAACCCCTGACCGGAATTACAATCACATATTCAACAGGGGATTATTGTAATAAGGGGATAAAGGCTTGGCAGATTACACACACGTAATTAAACTACCAAGAGCAGGAGCTCCCAAGTCGCACAACCCTGGACAGAACCACAGCGGCAGGGCACGACTGGCTTCGCCCAGCCAGGGAAGGGTGGTGCGGTCTGTGTGCGGTCTGTGTGTGTGTGTGTGCGTGTGTGTATATATATATATATATATATATACAGTATGCGTGTGTGTGTGCGTGTGTGCGCGTGTATACAGTACGCGCGTGTGTGTGTGCGTGTATAAAGTATGCGTGTGTGTGCGTGTGTGTGTGTGTGTGTATACAGTTCATTCCAAAACTATTCATTACGGTAAGCATATTGTTTGGCAAATGTCTTTTTTGTTTTCTTTGTTTTCTTCCTTTTTCCTATTTCTCAGCCTAATGGCTTCATTGACTGTCATTGGCACAACTCTGGTCCTCCTGTTGACAATCGGCAATAACAGACTTCAAAAAAAAGGAAAAAAGAAAAAGAAAAGCCTAGAATGAAGCCGAGATACAGAAAGCGTTCTTATACCTTTACTAAGGAAGCGATTGAATAAACCTGACTAATCAGAAACAGCTGAGAAACGAACTGTCCAATTACTTTTGGTCCCATGAAATTGGAGGACTGTATAGAAAGGGATGCAATTCCGACATGGATCAGCCAACCTGGATGAAAATATCTGCAAATTAAAGGTGGCCGTATGCTCGTAAACCTCATTATTCATTGTCTAATTTCAAATCTAATGTGCTGCAGTTCAGAACGCAAAAGAACAGAAATTCCTGCATAGGTAGTTCTCAGGTGTTTGACTCAATTAACAGTTTCAATGGGTGTCTCGGTGGCGCAGCCTGCAGAGCACTGACCGCATGCTCATTGTGAGCCTCGACATCAACGGTTCGAATCCGACCGTCTGACAATTTGTCGCATGTCTTTCCCTCTCTCGCCCCCATTCTTCCTGTCTCTATATACTGTCCAATAAAGCTGAAAAAGGCCGTTTCAAAAAACAGTTTCAATTCTTTTAACAACTCTAATTGTAGCACTTCTTTTTCTTTCAGAAAAATACTGCCTACTGATGTTCTTCTTGTCATTAATGATTTAGAGGGAGACCAGGTGGCCTTCAGGCTGAATTTATTAACCAGCTGCCCATATCCTAATGTATCCACTTGCTGACCTATTCAGTCTGTCTATATCTACCTGTGTGTTCTCATCCATTTGGAAATGTGCCAAACTTACTTAGATAGTTAATTGTAACTGTGTCTTTGGATCCCCTTGAAAACGAGATGATTCATCTTGAGGGGCTATCCTTCAATACATTTCTATATAAATTGTCCTGTCCAAATACTTACAGACTGCACGGTACAGCGTGTTGTGTGGGTGTGTGTGTGAGTGTGTGTGTGTGTGTGTTTAGGGTGGCCATAAGCCAGCAGGGTTCCTGTGGTTACTGCTACATCAGTCCTACTTGCCAGGGGCCTACAGAGTAGCAGTTGTTGTCAGTGATAGATGTACCTCTCCTCCAATCAATGCTTGCTCTCCTACAGCTGCATAATGTTCTGCATTGTAAGAAATGGACACGGGCCCGCAAGCCAGTATACTGGAGGAATCCATACACCACGGGTCTATTTCTCCCAGTATACTGGAGGAATCCACACACCTTGAGTCTATTTCTCCCAGTATACTGGAGGAATCCACACACCTTGAGTCTATTTCTCCCAGTATACTGGAGGAATCCACACACCTTGAGTCTATTTCTCCCAGTATACTGGAGGAATCCACACACCTTGGGTCTATTTATCCCAGTATACTGGAGGAATCCATACACCTTGGGTCTATTTCTCCCAGTATACTGGAGGAATCCACACACCACGGGTCTATTTTTCACAGTATACTGGAGGAATCCACACACCTCGGTTGTATTTCTCCCAGCACACGGAGTGACCACTGCACTGAAAAACATTGTGCAAATACTGACTCCAAAAACCTGTCGGTCTAGTATTGTCCCTCACCACCAATTTATTTTTTCTTTGGTTTGTTCAAAACTTGCCGTCAAAATTTGTCAACCTCATTTTGTTTTCTTCTTTGATTTTTGATTTTCTTTGAAAGATTTTTAAAGAGGAAAAAATTAAAAACGTTCAAAAGATTTGTATTTAATGAAATCACTTTAAAGCGCGCTGGCACACAGAAGGCGACAGTAAAGGTGCGTCCGTACCTTCGTTGAAGCTGTCTGGGACGTTGGCCACCAGCAGACACAGGAACCAGTCTCCACTCCGCACGTGCAGCAGGGCCTCAGCTACGTCTATGATGGGCAGCAACGAGGGGAGCTCTGGAGGGAGAGAGAGAGAGGGAGAGAGGAGAGGGGGAGAGAGAGGGAGAGAGCCCACAGGTCACACAGCAGCAGGGGGAAAAACCTGCTAAAGCACTAAATTACATTACAGTCCTTTAGCTGAAGCTTCCATCAAAAATGGTTGGCATTTTATATAGCGTCTTTATCCAAAGCGCTGTACAATTGACGCTTCTTTCACACACTCACACACCGACGCCGATTGGCTGCCATGCAAGGCTCTGACCAGCTCGTCAGGAGCATGTAGGGGCTAGGTGTCTTGCTCAGGGACACTTCAACACAGCCCGGGCGGGGGATCGAACCGGCAACCCTCCGACTGCCAGATGACTGCTCTTACTGCCTGAGCCATGTCGCCCCATACGGTTGATTAGACATACAGTTCATTAGACCAAGCAGGGGACAACCCAGCCCGGAGCAATGTGGGATTAAGGGCCATGCTCCAGGACCCACCTGGTGTACAGATCTTATCGTGGCAACACCGGGGTGTGAACCACCAACCTTCAGTCAAGTACCTTAACCACTAATTACATCAGACATAGGGTATTCTCTGATGTAATACACCCATAAAAGAACCGGGGATATGAGCAGGAGACACCTGACCCTCGATCACCACTCCTACGCTGAGGCAATTTAAAAACACAGGGCCAGATCTGTATCAGCTTTCGAAAAAGAAATGGGTCTCTCTCACGAGAAAGAATCTTAAACTTGCTTAAAGCAAAGACACATTTATTTTTCATATTGTGCTTGTTTTAGGTCTACACAGCACCAATTATTTGATTTCAAAATAAAAAAGTGTGTGTGGGGTTGTGGTTCTCCTTTAAACAGACTCTTGGAAAATAGACCTCCCTGCTACTCCGATGGCCAGACCCCTTGACGAGGCACACTGCCCTGCAACAATACTCTCCCTGTCTGACAGCCACGATCACTACATCTCCCCCCGGAGCTCACAGACCACTGAAATTGGCCCCCGGGACCCCGCTCTAAGGTGGCGGACTGGGGCAGCCCTGCACCTCCCTGGTCCAGACCACACTTCTACACATCCTGGCATCCTGGAGCGACAGTTTCATCCCCCTCCCCTCTGAACTCCAGACCCTACACCCCTCCATATGGACTTTAGCTTACCTACAAATTTTATACATCAAACTTATAGGCCAGCAGTGCCTATAAGTTGGTCATGCCACAAAAGCCGGGTTCCTCCTGAGATTTCTTTCCATCAGTTTTTTCTCGCCACTACTTCAGGGGTTTTCTCCCCTACGGGAGTCGTTTACCTCGTATGCTATAGGGAGCTTAGGGCTGATATGTTTAATAATTTTCTGTGTTACTCTGTAAAGCGTCTCTGTGACAGTCTTCTGTGAAAAGCGCTATACAAAAATAAATTGAATTGAAATCAAATATGAGGTATTGCAAATGAATGGCAATAAGAAAGTATAATAATCAGATAATATTGCATATTTAGGCACTTCTATTGAAAATGCCTTGAGAGATACAACTCACAAAGACCTCCATTCTGGGTTTTTTGGAGAGTACATTTTCTCTTCCAGAATGTAGGTGGTGGCATTCATGAAATTTCAGTTGCGAACTAGAATAAAACCCCCAAACAGACAGTTTGCAAATTAACGAATGATCCCTACATTAAACATTTATAACTTCTCATTGTTCTTTTTAATTATCCATCAAGATTATTTTTTATTCATTAAGCAGAGGGACGTCATAAGTGATTGACGCCAGGGAATTATTTTGTCTTCCGGTGAATTGCAGCATCTAAAAGCAATCTTTCGGCCGTTGATGTTATACCTGCTTGTAGGATGCAAAGAACATCTGCTACTTCTTCGAGATACACAGGACTTTCAAAGAGTTCTGAGGACTTCAGGAAAAACTCTCCATTTGAATCTGAAACCTGCAAAGAGAAAGGACTGAGTGACAAACATATCCCAAAAAAGTTCTTGAAATTTGGCTTTTATTGGCTTATATAGAAACCACCGACACTTCAAATGAACGATGTATGGTTTTGTGCACTTCTCCTGTAACATGAAGTACACTGCACTACTGACCCCAGTCCATCAGACAGTCCCTTCACATTGTGATGTCAGAGATGATGCTAAGTGATGTCACACCTTCCTGACGCACCTAAGTGTGTGCATGCATACAATGGGGCCATTCTGTACTGGTGCCATTCATCCGCTATGTAACAGTGGTATCAGCAGTGCACAGGCTAAGACGCCATTGGAGGTACCTTGTTCATTATGGCCAGCAGTTCGCTGAGAGCCAGCCTCAGTCTCCTGAGGGGGTCGCTGTGCTCAAACTCCAGGGTCAGGCCGTGCTGCAGCTGCGACACCAGCACGCTCTCAGCATTGGAGCCCCCGGCCTTGTGTCTGCCCAAGAGTTAACACACATCAGCTCAAGTTCAAGCCTACAACACTCAGCGGAGCAAAGTAAATGGCATCAAGCACAAGCCCAATATGCACCAATAGCATTAGCATTCCCTGCTGTTTTGAAACTGGTTGACCACTTCAGACCAGCTCCCAGCTCAACATGGTTTAGCTGGTTGACCAGTTCAGACCAGCTCCCAATTTGACATGGTTTGACCAGCTCAAGCTGTTTTGAAACAGGTTGACCAGCTACCAGCTCAGTCAGATAGGCTACCAGCACTAGCTGGTTGACCAGCTCATACTCAGCTAGACCAGCTTTATTACCAGTTTGGCTATGCCAGTTGACCAGTTCATACCCAGCTATACTATCTTTATTACCAGTTTGGCTATGCTGGTTGACCAACTCATACCCAGCTAGACCAGCTTTATTGCCAGTTTGGCTATGGTGGTTGACCTGCTCACACCCAGGTCTTACAGCAGGGTTTACAAACAGCCATGTGGGGAAACAATGCTCATCACTGTCCAAAAAATAATACCAGCAAGACTATGATGACAATTTTACCTGAGCTGTTGTTCTTTCCTGGCATCCTGTTCCAGGGCATGGAAATCGACCGATAAGAGCGCAACTATGGAGTTGACGGCCTCCACTCCGGACAGCAGGCGAAGGATGAGCTTCTTGTCCTGGGCCCAGGCGTTGCTCTGGTCTGCGGGCGCGCACAGTGCCATCCGCACCAGGCAGGGCAGCAGCAGTCTCAGCTCCGGGTCACTAAGTGCCGCTAAACGCACCACGTCCACCTTCTGCATGGCCTCGAAAGCGTACGGGCTGACAAACTGGAGTCCCGCGCTGTCCGACATCCTGACTAAATCTTTGATGCCTGCGAAAGAAATGCAAGGTAATTTGTGGAAAGACATTCGTGTAATTCTTATTATTCGTTGCAGATGTCACTACTTCAAGAGTTCCTTATTTATTGATTGGTAGTTTATCAAATTCATGCACAGAACTTAGCCAGCCAATGAACTGAGCGGTCTTGTCAACGATGACCAGCAAAATCAAGTACGACCAAGTACTAAAGTTAGACCTAGCTAACTACAATGCTTTATTTTCAGAAAATATGCAGCAAGGTAACTTGGATGCCCCACAGCTAGGTAGCCAGTTGCCAACTATCAATCCTTCTTCGCCTTCCAAACAGAGAAATGCGTATGTAGCTATCACCATATAGTTATGAAAATTGCAATATTTGGCTTAAAATTATGTCATACTAGACAGAAGTAGGTAGGTAGCCGACGAGCTATCTTGCAAACATGGACAGGTAGCAGTTAGCTAACATTAGTTAGAGCTTTGAAACTGCTGCTCAGAATGTGTACTCATCGGAAGTATTTTATATTTTAACAAATATAACGGGACAGGCAACAACACAGTGCATGGAGACTTTTGAATACGGATCATCCATACCAGAACACTGACGCCGCAAGTGAGCGAACGAATGTTTAAACTTTTGTTAGCTAATCTAGCTAACATATCAAGGAGTTCTATGGATGTGCAACATTCACCGGGCGGCGAGTGCACCTCTACTCTACCTCATCTCCATCTGTTAGCTAGCTAGCCAGCTAACGCTAGACATTTAAAATGTCCCTTTGTTAAGTTTTTGGAATTTTCTTTCAAGCTGTCAGATAATGATATTACATTATTTCTCTGCAGTCGTTTGCAGTTTCTTACCTTAACCGTGGCGACTTTTGTTTGAGTTGAAGCAGCAATGTTAGGCCTTCGAAATTCGAACAACCTCGGGCTGTCGTGATACTCCACACCGACGTACTCGCTTTCAAGGCAAGCTCATCCCGGATCACTGCATCCGATTCATTCTTTTAAATAATTTAGCGTACGAAATTTAAAGTTGATATAGTGTCGCAAAAGTATATGTATGTCTAACTACGTTATACTTTTTGGAGAAAGAAAAAACAGGTGTACACTTTTAATTCATATCCAATATTTCCGACCGGCACTCCGTACGCGCTTCCTACCAACCTCACTCCACACTAGCTACAGTCAGTGGCGTTGGCGTAATATACGAAGATTTCGTAAGGGCGGTGGAGAATACGTCAAGCATCACGCTTCTTTCCACTGTCAAAGGCCTACAGTAGCATTGTATTATAACAGTTCAATGTACAGTAGCTATTCTATATGTAGAAATTTGCAATGGTGCAGCAAGAAACCAGGAACATGTCAAATTTTCCATTCCCAAAATAAAAAACCACACAAAAAGAAAAGGTGAAAAGTTCTGAATAAATTATTTTATTATTCATCCGAAATGTCATTTAAAGTATGAACTTTTTTGTACATTTCTAGCCACAATTGTTTTTAATTTTCAGCTTTCAGGTCTCTGTAGCTTTAAGTTGCGTTTCTCCGTGCACCCCAAAAAGTGATTGTGGTAATAAAAAGGATTTAATTGTCTATCAGCTTCTGAATCAAACAATGTTTGAAGGAAATCACTTATAATAATAATAATTTAAGACATTTCTCACAACATTACATAGATGGTACATTTGGAGGGATAAGGAGAAAAACGGCTCGGTCCAAGTAATTGAAATTGCACCTCTCATACACACAGAGTATAAAATCGGCAGCCAACGATACACGAAATTAAAGTCAAACTGATAATTCGAATTCGAGTATTCAAAAACGTGATCAATTTTAAATTTGATCAAATATCCACTATAAAATGCAAATGTTGGATGTGGTATTTTCCTGTTATACAAAGACGATGCAGTAATTTGCATATGTGATTTAGTTTTATAAAAAAATAAAGAATAAACACAAATGACAATACAAACATTTTCAAGAATTTAGTTAAGTTTTAGAATTGTCTTCAAAATCTTGTTAGCAGGGTAGGAATTCTATTTAATTTAACATTTTTGGAATCAGTTTCTTTTTTTAAATTACTTGGACACAACGCTCATTTTCCTCCTTTTCACACTTTTTCAGTACAGAAAACTGGGCAGGATTAGAATTTTACAAATATATATTTTATATATATATTAAGTTATCCTCTTTCATAGTAGCTATTTATAATTATTATATAGTAGCTTTTATAGTAGCTATTTATAATAACATTTTTAGAATTCAAAACCAATGCAGTCCCTTAGGAATCCCATCCCCCGACCGCACACTTCTTCAATGCTTCAATCAGGTGTGCCACTCAAGTTGAATTTAATGACATTTCAAAAGTCAGTTTGATCATACAGTGATGCAATGCCACCAAGAGAAACCTTTACATTTACATTTACTCATATCATTTTGGAAAATCTTAATTTTATTATTTTGTTGCGATTCCTCAGTCCCTTCATGTCAGTAGCCAGCGCACAGTTGCTAGTTTAGCAATCATCCCGTTATCCACGCAGGCTACTTTAAGAAGCAAATACACAGTGAAATTAGCACAGCACAAACCTGTGCATTTTTTAACGCAATTTCCAATTTGTGCTAGACTGAGGTCGTCAAGAGATCACACTGAAAATAAGTTCACCTCATGTTTACATCCTGCAGTCGGGGGGAGGGTGCTTATGTACACCAATAACTTGAAATTCACAACAATAGTACACAAGTAAGGATTTTGTGGTCTCAGAAAGAAAGGGGAACGTTGCAGTGTGGTTTCACTCAGTTTAGTAATAAAATAGCATTTAAAATGTCCATTTGTACCTCGTGTGACACAATGACTTTGGGCAGTTCAGCCACAGTTTTATGAAAAGTTTCAAAGGCAGACGTCAAGAATAAACCGCTTTTATGAACTGTAGAAAAGGTTGCCTGATAGGTTTCCTTAGGCTAATTGCGCGGAATGTGGCCCCTGCACCAAATAGAAAATGTCTAGTTTCAAAGCAGATATTTGACAAGATGGCCAACAGGCCTCACCAGATATTTAAATTTGGGAAACATGTTAAAAGATAAATCAAGAGCCTCTTCGATGACAAACCTGCCCCAACTGTATAGAATCTGCAACCCAACGGCACTTTATGTGCAGTCCCGTTATGGCCCAAGCTCCCGACAGCGACAATCCGTCAATAAAGGGATATGATTAAGTCTCAACCTGATGTGCACATAATGAAGAAACATTAACCGCTACAAAAAATTGCTACTTTGCACAATTTCTATACAGTATAATCGAATAAAATCTGTCCATTTGAATTCAATATTTATATATGTATATATTTACACGCAATACGCAGTGGCCAACGGTTGACCTTCATGAGCTCACGTGAGAAAAAACCGCTTTGCAAGTACGGTTTTGACAAGAGGACTGACCAGTTCCGAGAAAATGACTTTAGACTTTTCTTCTAGTTTCCAAACTTTCAGAATCAAAGTGGGGTTGAAAGCATACCAGAAACAAATGGGAAAGAGCTTATTTCAAAATCAGTACAGAGGTTCCAGCAGAGGAAGCTCAACTGACGCATTCCCGAAAACGCGATTCATGTTCCGCTGCGCACAGAAACTCGGCATAATCCCAGAGGCGGTTTATCGGGTAAATTTTTCATTTACACCACACATTTACTTCCACAAAGCAATGAGAGCTGGTCTAAATGCAGTCAGGTCAGAGGGGTGTCCTGCACTTTTGGGCAGGAAAGCCAGATTGAGTGGGTTTTAGTGGAAGGAGGGGGTGGGGGGTGGGGGGGGGGGGATGACGGGGAGGGGGTTTGGGGATTGAGGGCTTTCTGGGTGAATAAGGACACTCCATATCGGTCTTCCTTACATGAACTGGTCTGGTCTGCCACCCCCTCACAGTTATCACCAGGGTACAGGCTGAATCCTGAGAGCCAACTACAATAAAATATATATACATATATATATGCAGGACTTCATTTTCAGCCGTGTCCAAATTTTCACATCGCAAAATCCCTCCCCCCAATAAACACAAGCACAGGAGAATTGAGTTGACGCACTTTATTCCTAAAACAGAAGCTGCACCACCCATAGCGGCACAGCATTAATATATAATTATTTATATATATTGCCGTTTGGTTTTTGTGTCTAAATGTGTGGTATAAAATACTATATACGACAATGTACCTCTTTATTTGAACACAGTGAACTTCATTGCTGTACAAGTACTGTGAAGCTGCAGCTTAGCTGTAAGTCCCCCACTCACAATGGCAAGGGCGTACACCCCAAAACTACTTCATCTGTACATCATGACAATACAAATTTCTGTCCCCCCCCTCCCTTACAAAAAATAATACTCTAAAAGCAACCTACTGCAACTTTGTTTTTTGTTTTTTTGTGGTTTTTGTTGGTTTTTTAATTAAGACGATTACATATATTTTAGACCAATTGCTTTAAAGCAGGAAGGCGATATAAACCTTCTAGATTTTTTCATATATAAAAGAGGTTAAGAAATAAGACAAATTATACATTTAAAAACTTACAATAAATAAGATAGATGCAGGCATTTCATTTGGATAGAATTTCATCCAAAGACAAGGAATTTCAGGTCTGTAAATGACGAGTCAATCGGTTGGCTTCGTTCGTTCGTTCGCGAATGTCCCTTTTCTTCCCGTTCCTGACAGACACGCGGGCGCCGATCGGCCGTTTGCCTTGTTAGGGCTTTCCATTTCCGTCACAATCCCCACACTTGCGTGGCGTCTGCCAGTAGACAGAAGCCAGCCTCTCCGCCTCCACGGGTACTGGCTCTTAAGGGTCGATCCTCTCTCACGCGTATCCACTCGCACTGGTAGGGGAAGAGTTTCCAAACTCATATAAAGTCCAGCACTGTAGTAAATCAGACATGTTGTTGTTTGTCTTTTTTTTTTAATCCCTTTTTTTTAAGCACCCCTCTGTCCCCCGGGTTGCTGGCTCGCGCTGCTTTTCGCTACAGCATGTTCGTGATGAAGTTGTACATCTGGTTCAGCACCACGAAGTGGATGGGCAGGCAGGAGCGCCGGTCCTGCGTCGCAGGGTCGCACGTCAGCCAGGAGAGGGCGTTGTACTGCTCCAGGACGAATCTGCGTGGGGAGGGGAGGGGGGAGAGAGAGTCGGAGACGTTAACTCGGGAACAGATGCTAAAAATCACACAGGCGGGATGTGTTCAGTTATATTCGCTTCTCAATCATCGTTTATGTGGAAACGCAGACGTACCCTCCTTGCTAAGAGGTGCTTTCTGAACGTCTTAATTGCGCACTAGGGGGAAACCTCGCATGGAGTCACATTCAATGACCTCACGACTTGGCATGAAAACAAGCAGGCAGACACTACAGTACAAAGTCAACAGGTAACATACTGCACAACAGAAAACCTGGGTCAGATACGCACGTGCTGCACACACCTGGGACAAATACATAATTGCTTTGGATTCAAATACTTTTCTGTGCTCGGTTGATCTTGCCTGGTGCAACTGAGCCAAGCATGAGGACCAGAAGGCGATGTTTGCACTTTTGATAGCATATATAAAGTTTCAATACACCAGGCAAGCTCAGTAAAGCACCAAAAAGCATTTGAATCCAAAACAATGCCGTATTTTACCCAGGTCTGGTGCACCATCTGTAGCAAGCCACAGACCCTACAGGGGAAGGCTGGCGAGTTTGATATAGCACCCGGTCTGACACAGGGAGTACGGCTGAGCGTACCTGAGCACGTCTGAGGTCTGGTTGGAGTCGAGGGGGTGGGAGTAGTTACTGTGGAGCAGCTCGTCGGATTGCACTGAAGACACGTGGATGTGCAAAGAGGCCTGGTGGAGGAGGAGAGAGAAGGAAGAGGAGAGGGGGAGGAGAGAGAAGGAAGAGGAGAGGGGGGAGGAGAGAGAGGAGGAGAGGAGGATGGGGAAGGAGGAGAGCAGGAGGAGGAGAGAGGGGAGGAGGACAGGAAAAGAGGAGGAGAGGGGAGGAGGACAGGAAAAGAGGAGGAGAGAGGAGGAGAGGGGGAGGAGAGAGGAGGAGAGAGAAGAACGAGGGGGAAGAGAGAGAAGCAGGAGAGGAGGGGGAGGAGGAGAGAGAAGGAGGAGGGGGGAGAGAGAGAAGCAGGAGAGGAGGGGGGAGAGAAAGTGTCAGTCAAGACAGGTGCAGGCGTTTCACACATTGTCTCATCTGAAAGCGCTCGTCTGTGGACATGTTCTCATCCTCACTACTTTGAAAGCTACCGCTCCACACTCAGTATTGAGATAATAGAGGCAATAGATATTATACACATTAGGGGAATTTATCAGACCTTAGCGAATGTTAATATCTTGTTGGCAATGTTACGTGCTATGATGTCTTTCCGCTGGTTCATTGGCCCCAAACTCTCGGAGGAAACAAAATGGCTGTCTTTTGATTAGAGTTAAAATCTGTGTTTCCTCTCCATCAGTGGCTGGTCTGACCCACCGAACAAGCTGCCTGAATTATTCACACAGAGCTGCCGAGGTGCTCGTCAATTATTAAAGGGAAAGAGCCCGAGTCATGTGACCAGGGACAGGCAGAGAGAGATTTAAGGTAACAGATGGACAACTCGGGCATTGCACAGACGCTATAATCACCCGGTCGATACATGGAAGCACAAACAGTTGGAAATGTGCAGTACTTAAGAGTTGGAGTAATACTGTTCACATTGGAGCTTGTTAAAAAATAATATGCACAGCAAAATATGAAGCATTTTTAGTCTTGTAATAAGATCTTTTTTTCTTCTTTTTTTTCCACCTCCCAAGTAGAAACTATTAGCTTGTTTTAAGTTACCGCTTGCTTGACAAGTGAAATGTTCTTATTCCATCGGCAAATCTTAAAATGAGTCAAAACTCTTACCTCATTGGCAATAATTTTTTGCCTTATTTAGCAAAAACGTAAAAGAAAATAGATTTACAGTCTAAGTATTAAAACACTTGGACTTATTCTTTGTTTTTTGCAGTGTAGACATGTTTATGTATAAAAAAGCCAGAACAGGGTGAGGGGTAGTACCTTTAAGAAAAGCGGACACTGGTTCTGGGCTTGGGGGCAGGCGGACCAGAACCAGTCGGGCAGCGGGCCGGCTTTCGCCGTCGACACAAAGTACCCCAGAGCCAGGGGCTGCTGCAGGATGTTGGGCGCTTCGTCATGAGACTCCATCCGATCCGTGCTCTGACCCTGAGGGGAGGGTGGAGAAGGGTCAGCGCCCAAATACACTCAACCTGCACCGAAATATACTCAACCTGCACCCAAATATACTCAACCTGGACCTAGACCAGCGCCCAAATATACTCAACCTGCACCCAAATATACTCAACCTGGACCTAGACCAGCGCCCAAATATACTCAACCTGCACCCAAATATACTCAACCTGGACCGAGACCAGCGCCCAAATATACTCAACCTGCACTCAAACACACACTCAACCATCCAGACCCACAGACCAGCACCCAAATATACTCAACCTGCACTCAAACACACACTCAACCATCCAGACCCACAGACCAGCACCCAAATATACTCAACCTGCACCCACAGACCAGCACCCAAATATACTCAACCTGCACCCACAGACCAGCACCCAAATATACTCAACCTGCACCCACAGATCAGCACCCAAATATACTCAACCTGCACCCACAGATCAGCACCCAAACACACTCATACACCCAGAACCACAGACACAGTCTCCCATAAGCATACAATTACAGTACATGTAAACAGTCTCAGGCATGCATCCAAACACTTAGCATTAAGAAGTTTAATATACACATACAATTACAGGACATAAACAATCTCACACATACATCCAAACACAGGGAATCAAGTTGAACAAACATACAATGACAGGATGTACTCTAACACAAACACAGAAGTCTACTATAAACAATTACAACACAAACAATCACACACACGCACACTCCTGCTCACAGAGAATCACACAAACTCAGACAAACGCATACATACAATCACAGCACAAATACAATCGCAGAAACGCACTCGCACACACAACTAAAGGCTAAAAGTACAAGTGCACTTTTGAGCGACCCGCTCTCCGGGCTGGACGTGAGCCTACCTTGCTGCTGTCGCCCCCGTGGTGGTAGTGTGACCCTGGGGAGTGCACGGGGGAGGTGGTGGGCGAGGCCGGCAGGATGTTGATGATGTCGGGGTCCACCAGGTCGTTCTCTGACTCCAGCAGATCAAAGATGCCGATGGCGTCCGACCCGTCTGCAATTTACAATTCGGTCATTTAGCAGACTGTTCTAGCCAAAAGGGCCAGAGTGCATTTTTGACACAACACCAACACAAGAGCTGGAGATGTACAAAGTTCAATCATAGAATCTGCAGAGCCAGGCAGCAGTCGGTGAAGTTTCAAACCTGTCTGGCAAAGTTCCACCTGAATCAATCACTAAAATTAGAGATGAAAAAATAAAAACATTTTTAAAAAGTTTCATACAGCTAAATGACTGTACTTAGGCGACACCTTCATATACAAAGTTGGTACAGGACCTTTGAAAATCTAGCATTATGTTTATTGCATGTTAAACATTTTGGAGAGGAGACGACGGACTCAGGCAACAGAGATTCTCCCCGTGTGGCCGCATGGCTCGCACACCCTGCAGTCGGACGTCGTCAATGTTTTCAGTCGTGTAGCTGGACTGGAGTCGTTAGACATCCCCCATACTTTCCTGTTCCTTAATTTGCGACTGTTCTAAAAAGTTTGGCAGGATAACAAGACTCTAAACTTCACTTTCTGCCAGGTCTTGGATATGAGGTAGCAGGTGGCAAATTCCAGGAGACTCCGAAGGGGCTGAAGGCTATTTTGAGGTTCAGTAGTATAGTTCGAGTTGGGTTTGGGTTTGGGTCTCATCATTAATGTGGTTGATGGTGATGTTGATGTTCTCAGTAGAGTAATTGGAGTTGGGTTTGGGTTTGGGTCTCATCATTAATGCGGTTGATGGTGATGTTGACATTCTCAGTAGAGTAATTGGAGTTGGGTTGGAGACTGACCATTAATGGGGTTGAAGGCTATGTCGATGTTCTCAGTAGTGTAGTTGGAGTGAGGTTTGTGGACTCACCGTGAATGGGGTTGAAGGCTATGTCGATGTTCTCAGTAGTGTAGTTGGAGTGAGGTTTGTGGACTCACCGTTAATGGGGTTGAAGGCGATGTCGATGTTCTCAGTAGTGTAGTTGGAGCTGGCCACCTGGACGAAGGCGGAGGTGGGGAACACCAGGATGTGCGTGCAGGACGTGTCCTGGGGAGTGTTGAGCTGGGACGTCTGCATGTTGAGCGTGGTGCTCCGTCCAAACACCGAGCCAGTGGACACGGAGTCTGTGGGGGACAGAACCCGAGGAGGAGCGTTAGCGCACTCGAAACATCGCCGAGACACTGATTAAAAAAAGCACTGCGCGTCTCTCCGCCAGCCCCGCGACTAATGAAAACACAACGTCTCTGTCTGCTAAAAAAAAATCAACATTTTTTAGAAAACAGGCACAGTTTGACATGTCAGCCATGTCGACAGAATTGGTTCAGCCACAGTAAATATTTATCATCCGGAAACGAGTTCTGCGGACAGTTTGGCAGCTAGCAGCTCACACTTCTCTTTGTGAAATAATGAAACAACTACTTTCCTGTCAAGTCATTTCCATGGTGAAATTGCAAAATCAATAAAGCTTTTGAAATATTGACATTGCTCAATTTAGTCATAAAAGTGGGCAGGGCCGTGAATCTGGCGAGCTGCTGAAACGCATCGGGAGCTTCAGATGGATGAGAGCGCCCTGGACCTGGCGCCTCACAGCCTGCAGGGCTGCCCTATACCGCTCTGCTGGAGAGACGCTGAACAGGGGAGAAACCATCCAGAGGGGGATGGGGAGGGAGAGAGAGGGAGAGAGAGAGAGAGGGAGAGAGGGAGCGAGAGAGAGGGGGAGAGAGGGAGCGAGAGAGAGGGGGAGAGAGGGAGCGAGAGAGAGGGAGAGAGGGAGCGAGCGAGAGAGGGATGAGAGGGAGAGAGAGAGATTGAAAAAAGAGAGGGATGGCAAAAAAGAGGGATGAGAGAGAAGAATGAGAGGGAGGGTGAAAGAGGATGGGAGAGAGGGGGATGAGAGAGTTTGAGAGACCTGGGGGGGAGAGAGGGAGAGAAGAGAGAGTGAGAGAGAGAGAGCGCAAGAATACCTGGCATGATGACAAAGGAGCCCTGGGGCTCCATGGCAACCAGACAGGCGCTGAGGATGCTGGGAGTGTCTGCGGCGGAGATGCCACACATCCTGCACATCTCCTTCAGCCTCCTGCTGAGCGACTGCAGATTGCGCCTGCTGAGCAGAATGCTCCAGTCTGGGGGGGCAGAGAAGAGAGCTTCAGTCCCGCTGGCCCCCCTCCGCTCAGCTCCGCTCCCACCAACCCCCCCTCCGCTCGGCTCCGCTCCCACCAACCCCCCCCTCCCCTCCCCTCTTTCCCCCTTCCTCCTCTCTCCTCCCTCCCCTACTCCTCCTCAGCCACACAGCCACGGAGCCCGAGGTGCCAGGCACTGTGGCTGGCGACACAGCCTGGCTCCAGAAATAAAAAAGAATACCAACAGAAAACACAAACAAAACCCCCATGGCTACACAGTCCAATGGTCTGCGGTTAATTATTAAAAACATACACGCGGATATACACAAGCAGCAGAAAACAATATTTTAGTTGGAGAGAACACAAAGTTTCCCCAACCTCGCAGCTCTCCGTGTCCTATCCTCCCGAGCCGGCCAATCACCACCCTCCAGGGCAGTGATGTCATCTGCACCAGACCCAGGCACCAATCCCACAGCTTCTGGAGTCCCAGTCTTCTGGCCGAGCCTTTTTTCCTCCGGGCCCTGTGGGAAAAGCAAGTCCTCCATCAGGCACACCGTGTGACATCTCAGAATTCCCACTGGAATTAAAATCCACATTTTAAGTACCTTTCAAGGTAACTGTCAAAATTTTCAAGGACCTTGTTTCTCAGGTCCTTGAAGTTATCGGATAATCAAGTTAAAATTCAAAACAGTTGATTTAATTTAGCAGGAGACAATTTCCCCCCAGGAGCACTTAAGGGCTTTGCTCAAGGGCCAACAGTGGACCCAAACCTTCCAGGTCCCAGCCTTCACCACGAGACTAAAGGCTACCCAATATCAGATAAATATATTTGATATAGAGATTCCAGGTGTGTGCAAATGTATATTTCTTACTTTGGACTAAAGCGTGAATCAAAATGAGCATCTTTAAGCACTACGTACAAAACCCAAGACTTGCTCTACACATTCAGACTCAAGTGCTTTGCTTTTCAAGGACCAGTAGGAGCAGTGAAATCTCCAGCCTCTCCTTTGAAAAGCACAAACTCGCAACCAAGGGCGTCTAATCTTATCGAAGAATGGCTGGCGTGACTGGAGTCTCGCGCTAAAACGCCAACGAATCAATGAATCCTGGCATTTAATCAAGACCTTGGTAAGTAGAATCAAAAGGCCGATTTTGTCTCGCCTTGGATAAGATCGGACAGCCTGGGTCAGCCTGTAGCCTAGTGGTGAAGGTGGGACCAAGAATTATTGTGGTTCAAGCCCCGATGTAGCCACGATAAGATCTGCACAGCTGTTGGGCCCTTGAACAAGGCCCTTAACCCTGCATTGCTGCAGGGGCGATTGTCCCCTGCTTAGTCTGATCCAGGGGTACACAACTCCAATCCCTAAGGGCAGGTCAGCATACTGGTTTTTGTTCCAACCAATTGCCTTGTTTTTACTTTGCGGACAGCTCTATAATTGACCCTGGTTCAAGCCTGTACTTAAGCACAGTAAAATCATGAGGATACACTTGCAGTCTGCAGCTGTAGCCGGTACTCATACACATGTCAGAAAAGACATGATTGAGTCACTTAAATAATTAAGACCAGAAGTTGGCACAAAATCCTGAAACTGATCAGCCCTTGTTGTGCACCCTTGTTGTTTTAGACTTCTACTGCCATAGCCTATCCACTTAGTTATGACACATTGTGTGTTCAGAGATGCTCTTCTGCATATCACTGTTATAATGTGTGGTTATTTGCGTTACCGTCACCTTCCTGTGAGCTTTGACCAGTCTCTCTTTTTTGCACCATTCTGTGAGACTAGACTCTAGAGACTAGTGTGCATGAAAATTCCAGGACATCAGCCGTTTTCTGAGATAATCAAACCATAAACAGGATGTCTGCCACCAACAATCATTTCACGGTCAAAGTCACTTAGATCATTTTTTCCCTATTCTTACGTGTGGTTGTAACCAAAGCTCCTGACCCATATCTACACTGCATGCATTGCACTGCCGCCACACAATTGGCCGATTAGATAATCGCATGAATAAGTAGGTGTAATAAAGTAAAAATGTTCCTAATAAAGTGCTCGGTGAGTGTTTGATGCTAAACGCCGCGGGGGCGGGCGGGCGCTCACCGGTTGGGCACGTCGATGCTGATGATGCAGGTCTCCAGGAGCTCGCCGTACAGGTCCGTGCAGGTGGCCAGCAGCCAGCGCTGGTCGTGCGAGAGACAGTAGCCCACGAACAGCACGTTGTACTTCTGCGAGGCCTCGCCGAACGTCTCGCCCAGCTCCGTCTGCTTGTCCTTCACGGGCGCCAGGATGAAGGGCGGGGTGTACAGCCGCAAGCACTCGGGCCTCTGCGGGCGAGAAGGGGGGGGGGGGGGGGGGCGCGGGTCAGGGGGGCAGCTGGAAGAGAGCGGGGGCTGTCCGGCACGGAGCGGCGTACGAATCGCAACAGCGGTTCATGTGTACGCTGTCGGACCGGAGGAAGTTAATCTAATTCTGCTGTAAAGCGGATACTGCAAAATGGCAGCTTCAGGAATCCCATTAGGTGCGTTCTGAACAGTTACCTACCCATCCAGATAATGGAAGAAACGCATGGGGAGCAGATCATTTTTAACAACCACATTAGTTCATGCCAATTCATGTAAGCTTATTGTGAAGTGCTACCTAATCAAATGATTTAATGCTTGGAAAGCGCTGTGTAAATAGAGCTCATTATTACCATTATCATCATCGCTACACCTTACATCATCTCCACCATCTCTACACCTCAAGTCTAGAAAACAGGAGAAACTTTCATTCCACCCCCTTATACTTATACCTATGACACCCATTTCCAAAACTTAAAATTAGTTCATGGATCTATTCCCCCAGACTCCAGTACTAATGTAAACACTAAAATAAGCTGTTCCATGATTCTTTCAATCCCAAACTTTATGGAGTAGAAAAGTGGATTCTGTTCTACTGTTCTACATTTAACCTTTTCAATCCCAAGAGTGCCATAGGCTGCTGTACTGTTGTTTTGGGCCCCTACTCAAATTTAACAACCTAATCACCTTAAAACTACCTCTGTCAACTTGTTTTTAGGGGTTTTTGCCCGTGTTTTAGGGCGTTTACCTCGGGGCTCTTGAGCGAGGTGTCGAGGGCGAGCCCGGGGCCGAAGCCGGTCAGTGTTTTGACGTTGGTGGAGGATGGGAGGGGCCGTCGGCACTGGGAGAAGACGGAGAAGGCCAGGGACTTGAGGTGCTGGGCGTAGATGTGACGCTCCTCACTCCTTACCGGCTGCAGCAGGTACTGGCAGGGAATTATCTGAGACACACACACACACAGTCAGACTTTGACCTCCAGTGCAACCCGACACGCTCAGAGCTGACTGTTGCACTTCTGAGAATCTACCCACTGGAAAAGTCACAAGATTCAAAGAATTATAAAAAAAAAAACCCACATTTTTAATTACTTTAAGTGCGTTACCACTTCTTCCAAATTAATAGTTTATAGCTCCCAAATCTCCCAGAGTAGCCAGAACCGGTTCAGGAACATCCATCACAAGCACACCTGATGCAGTTAATCAAGCGCTAGATTAGTTATGTCCGGTGACCTTGGGGTGGACCACATCAAATACCCGGACTGACCGGTACTGGAGAAGAGGTATGGCCCTGGGCACTGGCTTATAAAACACATTACACAAAACGTTCTCCTTTTTAAGTAAAGAGGACCACAAAATTTATAGCAGCGGAAGACGCTCGGAGCGTTACCTGCACAGACACGGCGTTCCTGATGTGCTGCGGGAGGAACTGGAGCATCTCCAGGTAGCAGCGCAGGAGGCCCAGGGTCCAGACGCTGGAGTGGCCCGAGCCCTCCGTCTCCTCGTACGTGAAGGGGTCCACGATGTACACCACGATGGCCGGGGGGTAGGTGACCGCGTGCGAGTCCCCGTCCGTGGGCACGCCCACCTTCTCCCGCTCCATGGTGCTGCGAGAGACGGGAGGCACGGTCACTCGAGAGCGGCTGGGAACAGCTAACCAGCTCCGATGAGGGAATTCTCACCCAGCGAAGGAAGAGCCTAATCAATAACGCTCGGGGTACTTGCACTTTATATGTTATTTACGGTTTACCATTTACTCATTCTTGAGTCATCGCTATTAATTTACGTAAAATAAACTAGCATTAAAATTGTATGCTGTTGTGTATAATAAATATTGAAAACAATCTAACAAATATTACATATTAATATAAGAAATATCAAAAGAGTTTTTACAAAGCATTTGAAAGATTTGAAGCACATAATTGGGCTATTGATTCACAAACTGGCTACCAAGCAGTATTAGCAGGAAAAAACGGAACGTGGAAAGGTAAACTTGCAAACTCGGGACTTGCAAACGAAATGACCATTAAAGTTGCATTTGGTTGTGTAGAACAAATATTAAAAGGAATCTAATCTTTAAATATTCATGAGATTATATCTGCGAGTAATGGTTTCTCCAGGCGGCGTACCTCTCGGGTGGCTCCGCGGGCCCCTGAGATTGTGCAGTGGCGTTGGCGGCGTCCCCGGAGGCGCCCGTGTTCTGGCCGCCCTGCTGCTGGCCGAGCTGCCCCGCCTGCGAGCCGCCGCCCACGGCCCCGAAGGGCGGGAACGAGCTGGGCTTGGCCGACTGCATGGCCCCGCCCACGCCCTGGCCCGAGGGCGTGTGAGTGGACGAGGGCGTGCTGCCGGCGGCGGCGGGCGGGGCCGCGCCCGTACCGCTGCTGGGAACTGCCGAGCTCTGAGCGCCCGCCGTGGAGGAGGAGGAGGAGGAGGAAGAGGAGGAGGAGGAGGAGGTGGAGGAGGAGGAGCTCGGGGGTTGCGTGGATGATGATTGGCTGGAAGCAGGAACGGGATTGGGCTGTGCAAGTAAAGAGCTGTCCAGTGACTGAGAAGCAAGATAAGGAGCTGAGGGGGGGGGGGGGGGGGAGAGAGTGAGAGGGAAAGAGAAAAAAAGAGAGGTGAGAGAGAATGGAAAAATTCACCATGAGCAAAGCAATTCCCATCAAGCTGATAAGACAAGACTGTTGAACAGCTCATACAAGCCTTATCACATCACTGCTCTAGAAACACATATTTACTCAATGAAAAAGAAAAGGCCTTTCTTTGTACGAGGTGCCCGATTAGGCATTAAATACGCCGAGGCCGTTAGCATAGCGTCGATCGGGGATCGTTCTGCGCGGTGCAGGAGCCGGGGAGGCGCGGCGGCTCACCGAGGTCGTGCCGGCACACTTGGGCGTAGAGTTTGAGCTTGGCGAAGGAGTCGCTGGCGCTGTTGGCGGCCTTCAGGAACCAGTCGCTGACCGGCTGCTCCGCCAGCTTCCTGGCGGCGGTGCTGCCCACGCGCACGATGCCGTCCGTGTGCAGTCTGGAGATGGGCCGGTGCTGACCCAGCCGGCAGGACTGCGCGTGGAGGGAGGGAAATGAGGTCACCATGACATCACCGACGGTCACGAATCAACCACTTTTCATTCCGGTCATTACCAGACAGTATAAGAATCCAGGAACCAACTTCATACACAAAGGTTTTTTTAGAAATACCCCTCAGCAGTCTGTCATTTTCTAAAAGCCAGAGTGTGACAGTGTTCTGTATACAAATAAAATTGAATTGAATTGAAAAGCCAGAAGCTTCTGCCATAACTTTTCTATTTCTTTTTCCCACCTGTCTGCTTTGTGACAAGCACAAAATGAACACAAAATGGCTCCCACATAGGTGGTTTCATGTTTGTATCTCTAAAGCTTCAGCCTCTGGACAGGAATGCAGGTTAACCTAGCAGTGCTTACAGCACAATGGGATGCATTCTAACGGCACGCATTCTTCCCACACCAGACATTGGCGTTTGGCAGCTAATCTTAATGCAGCTAGACAGTTCCCTTGGTCAATGCCAAGTCACCGTTATACTCAATTTAAGTGCACTAACCACTCTATCATTCTCCCTTGGTAAAACCCAAGTGCCGATAGGCTATCTGTCAATACGGCCCAGCAATAGACTGTCGCTGGGACCACTGACTTGCGGTTTAGACTTCAGGGAACTGTCGCCCTGTGGTTGCTGAGATAGTCGCTCCGGACATAATCCACATCGAAATTTGACTCCCGTTGCTGGAGCGCATGCATACTTTTCACAGTGACCACAGTCTGTTGAACGACAACAGAACTTTTATGAATGTTCTGTAATTTTAGTCGAGCGACACTGCTGCTGGACTAAAAACTGACCGTAAGTACGCATGACAGATCAGGAAGGTGCACCATAGCGATGTGGTAAACAGGCTGAACTTGCAAGTTGAACTTTTTGGAAGGAAAGCGAAAGAAAGAGGAGGGAGAAAAGACTGAGTAGCCAAATGAGTGAAAATGGAACCAGTAGAGGCTGCAAGTATGAGAGCAGGAAATGCTCTATGATACCATTTCCTTGAATAAATGAAACCACTTTTTCATATCCCTTGAATTCTTGAGTAGATGTATTTTTACTTCAAGAAGAGAAAAATGGGCTTTCATTATTTAAGCGCGTTGGCGCCGTTCCACGGAAACGCAAGAGGTGTTTGAAGGGAAAGCCAAATCATATTTAAGCACGATTAATAATTAGGCATGTGGGTTCTTCTGAAACAATCTTTGCAAATATGACACATAGAATTTGATAATCGCGGAAAAAACCTTGCATCCCGTTTCGCGATGACCTACGAAGACTTCGGCGAGCGGAAATCCTGCAGCACACAAGGGCTTTTTTCAGAGAAACACGACTGAAAAATTCATTCGATAAAGAGCCAACTTAATGTGCTAATTTGCCAGTCTTTTAGAGAGGGGAAGGAAATGTACCACCTCAGAATAGCATTTCCCTCCCCGAACGGCTTTTCGGGCTAACCGCGGCGGAACGTGCTAAAAGCGTTAGCGCCGAAAGCGGGGCGATCTGCGACCGGAGGGGCGTAGGCGAGGCGGAATTCAGCGTTTTGACAGGGGGGGGCGTCCCGGGGGGTCTCACCTCGTACACGGCCGTCAGGTCCCTGAAGAAGGTTTTGGCGCCGTTCAGGAGCGCCTCGTTCTCGGGACACAGCACCACGTATCCCACGTCCCTCTGGGAGCCGAAGGGGTCCAGCAGCAGCTTCTCCCAGTAGGGCAGGCCGAAGGGCGAGAGGACCACAAAGTCGTACTCGTACCCCACCAGGAAGGTGGGGATGGGCAGGGGCTCCGGGGACTCGTCTGTGCCTAGAGAGGGGGCAGGAGGGAGAGATCACATCCATCTTGTTTGGCCACATTTCAGTTCCTGACTCAACGAGCCACTTGAAGATTAAGAACATCTGGAACATTATCGAATTGTGCTAGATTAACTCGAGAAGCTTATTGATCAGTGCTGCGGTCTTCCCAGTCTCCCTAGTGTCCCCTGCCGCTTACCGTAGGAGCCCCGGCCGGCCATCTTGTGGAACTGCTGCCAGGTGAGGGGTCTCTGGACGCCCCATGAGCGAACCTTCTTCTGGATGACGTCCTGTAGGACGGGCTGGAGGGAGAGCAGTACCCTCAGGACATCCTGAGAGCACAGCGTGCTCACGTCCACCGCTGGGGAGAGGAGCACGACGGTGAGCAGGGGAGGAACGCCACACCACACAACACACCACACACACGCCACACCAAAACACATGCCTGACTGTGACCTAAAGCACAGGAGGACTAAAACACATGCCTGAATGTGACCTAAAGAAAATGGAGACTACGACAGATGAGTGAATGGGAACAAAGGCAAGTTGGAGTAACTTCAGTTATTCTGATAGAATCTGATCAGAATCTGATCAGAATCTGATCAGAATCTGATCTGAATCTGATCTGAATCTGATCTGAATCTGATCTGAATCTGATCTGAATCTGATCTGAATCTGAATCTGATCTGAATCTGATCTGAATCTGATCTGAATCTGAGCAGGGTTTCATCTGATCTGAAACACAGGCAAACCTGAATGAATTTAAACTGAATCTCTGCCTCACCGTTGCGCTTGGCCCAGTGGTGGAGGCAGGTGCTCTTCACCAGGTTCTCGTCCACCTTGCCCCCGGACATGTTGTCCATGAACTGCCTCCCGTGCTCCAGGGCCAAGTAGCAGTCGCTGTGGTAGTCCCTCTCATCCACCCGCACGCAGGCCGGGGTCCCGGGGCCCCTGGGCAGGGCGTCGGGCTCCGGGCCGGAGATGGGCGAGAAGGGGTTGGTGCACTGGTCCTGCAGGAGCAGGATGAGCTCGTCTGGGACGCGCTCCCTGGAGCTCCCGGCCCGGTCCAGCGAGGCGGAGCGGAGCGCCTCGAAGCGCTTCTCCACCTCCCGGCTCACGTCGGAGCCCCGGCCGATGATGTCCAGCTCGTCCTCCAGGAAGAGGCCGGAGCCGTTGCCGTAGCGGCGGTTGACCACGGCGCTGAAGCCGCACGTGCAGGAGTACTGCACCTCGCAGTTGGGGTCGCTGATGTAGACGCCCACGTCGGCGCCCTTGATGTTCATGTTGCACACGCACACGCAGCAGCTGTCGAAGTTGCAGTCCTTGAAGAGGTTCATGACCGACTCGGACAGGATGAGGTTGACGTAGAGGCTGTGGGCCTCCGGGATGGAGGGCACGGTGGCCGGCTCCACCGAGTTGAGGGGCCGGCAGGTGGAAGGGGTGGAGGCGGGCGAGTACAGGTCCGAGTTCTCGTATTTCAGGGAGCCCTGGACGCTGGAGGGGCCCCGGGGGGTGCGCGGGGTGCGGGGGGTCCGAGGGGTGGGGGCCGAGAAGCGGGGCGTGGCGGGGGAGGGCAGGATCCCGGGGTTGCTGTTGCTGGGCGGGGCGCTGTTGGACATGAAGGGGGTGTGGGTTTGGGGCGTGTAGGTCTGGATGTACTCCGGGTCCATGGTGCTGCCCACACTGGGGATGTTCCTGTGAGGGAGGAGAAGGGAATAACCTTACACCCAATCACAGGCCCGGATACGACACACAGCTCAGCCAATCACAGGCCCAGATACTACACACAGCTCAGCCAATCACAGGCCCCTGTACCGCAGACTGCACAGCCACTCACAGGCCCAAATATCACACATAGTGTTCAGCCAATCAGACGTCAGAAGCTGCCGAGGCAGTTAGCCAATACCACAGACAGCTCAGCCAATCAGATGTCAGGGGCTGCCCAGGCAGCTAGCCAATACCACACAGACTGTACAGTCAATCAGGCGTCAGAAGCTGCCCAGACAACTGACGGCCCAGCCAATCAGACAGTGCCGTTGCCCAGAAACATGGCGAGGGAGCTTCCCCGTGATTAACTATTTTGGGAGGAGCGTGGGCACAGCATGTCCCCGAGAGCGGGGACCCGACCCCTGGAGCCTTTTACGGAGCACTTCCCAAAATAAGAGCAGGTTAGCGCGCTGCCCGCAGGCTGCGCTGCTAAAGCGGCCCTATATTCAACAGCGCTTAAGCTTATAACAACAGGGGCTCGACCACATACACCGCCCCCGCTCCTGCCACCGTTTTACGGCCTGTGAATTTACTGCCAGGCTTGGCACTCTGCAAGCAGCTCACGGGAACTTTCTACAGACTAATTTACCAAGTGCAGAAAGCCAGCTTTTCTTTTTTTTCCACCCCACCCCTAAATATTGGGACTCGTCCATTAATATTGCTGTTATTTAGCTGACACTTTTATCCAAAGAGACTTACAGTTGATTAGACTAAGCAGGGGACAATTAAGGGCCTTGCACAAGGGCCTAACAGCTGCACTGATCTTATGGTGGCTACACAGCGGATTGAACCACCCACCTCCCAGGTCGCAGTTATACACTTTAGGAACTAGGCTATAAGCTGCCCCACAGGCAGAACCTAAAGAGGGGATTCAGATGAATAGAAAACAGGACAACTGCAATACCAAATGACACAAACGATGAACGCTCAGAATCTGTTCAGCTTGAACTTTCTTATGGCCCTGTTACCCCCTCCGTACGGCTCATTTGCATACACCGCAATCACGAGGAACCAAAGCTAAGCAGAAATCATTCAGGAAGCCCGTCTTCACTTGAAACCCAACTCTGGCCATAACAAGAAAGCAGCCATCTGGCCATCAAAGAATTCGGAATTTAACCGACTGCGCGCGAGGGCCCTGTGATGAGTCAGATTCGACCCAAACTGCTGTCCGCGACGTATCGCATTCAAACGAAAGTGTCGCCTCCAATTAGCTCCGTTTTACCGCACATTTCAGCAAACGAATCACACGCTGAGAAACTTGAGCAGCGGTGGAAAATCAACTCCCAAAGGGGAACGACAAAAGACTAAACAGACATCCTGGATCCAATAGCCCCAGGATGAGTAAGACCAGCCAGGAATTAAACATACCAGAGTGAGTCTGAAAATCACCATTGGTCCCAGTAAAGAATAAGACGTTTGTGTGGTTTTAAGTTCCAAAAACAAACTACATCCAGTTTTAAATGTCCATTCTCCAGTGCTTCTCATGAGCTTTACCAAGAACAGACTGTTTTAGTGACGGTGTCTTTAAGGATCATTGACTTAATGAACCTCTGTTCTGATTGGCTGGTTAGTTGAACACAGTCTGTTCCGAGCATTTGGATTTGGACTATAAGGTTGGCCACACTAAAGCAAATGCTTAGCGATGTCATAACTGCACAGAACTCCAAACACCTCGCTTAAATTCACATTTCCCTCATACGGTTTGTGCGGATTTCTTTGGGGACTGGGCGTTTTGATACTTTCAGTGTTTTTTATAGCACTCCTTTATAACCCACATAGCAAGGGAAATGTCATTCTCCACAATACGGGACCTTTAAAGGGGAATGGGCAGAGAGTGGGGGGACCGTACCCGTCCTTGTTGAGGAAGGTCATGGCGGGCACCGGGTTGAGCAGCTCCAGCTTGCCCACAGTCCAGCTGGGCCGGTACAGGCACTCCTCGGGCAGCTTGATGGGGGGTAGGCACTGGCTGGGCAGGGCCTTCAGCGGGGCGAACATGGAGCAGCCCACGAACGGCTGGCACAGCTCCGGCTTGTACACGAAGGAGAAGTCCTGAGAGCGGGAGGAGGAGGAGAGAGAGAGAGAGAGAGAGAGAGAGAGAGGGAGGGAGGGAGGGAGGGGGGAGAGAGAGAGAGAGGGGGGGGGGAGAGAGAGAGAGTGAGAGGGAGGGACAGATATTGTGAGAGGGGAATAGAGTGGGAGAGCGATGGAGAGTGAGAGGGAGAGAGGGATTGAGGGAGATGGGGGGAAGAAACAGGGGAGAGGAAGACAGAAAGGAAAGCAAGACAGCGAGAGAGGTGTGAGGGAGGGAAAGAGACGGAGAGAGAGACTTTAGGTGCAAGATGTCTCCAACCACAGGAGGAGAACGTGGTCAGCATTCACAGCCATTTGCAGTAATGGCTTCCATATTTATGTTCACTTTCAAACATTTCCCCTGCTCTGAACAGCCGAACGTATAAAATTGCACGTTAATCTTTTTTTTTGTTTCTTTTCTCGTTTCCTCCAGCGGAACAACACAGGAAACCCAGCGTTTGAAATACGGTTGAAACGCGACCACTTCACATGTAACCGTTTCCTCATTAACTTCACCCTTGTGTGTCACCTGTTTAAATGTGCCGTTTAGGGGAGATTAAACGGGGGAAGATCACAAGACAAATATTTAAAAGCTGGGAAGACACAATTAATCTCTTGAAGTGGCTTCCTCCTCTGTCCAAGCAAACAAACGTAATTAGCTGGGGTAATCAGGGGAATGTGGTGGTTGCCAACAAGCGGTTTCGTGAGGCAGTGCTGGAACTGGCGATTCGCTACAATGTCAAGTGTCACGAAAACGTATCCCTCTAAAGCCCCCGGTCTAATACAGTGATTGATTAGGGTACACAAACACACAGTGTTTCCCCAGCACTACTGTGATTACTGTGGGGATGTTCATTGGGCTGGTGGGGTCCCGTGGGTGAAGTGGGGGAGGGCAGTATGTGTCAGGATGGTAAGGTTGTCCTTTGTCCTTGTCCATCATTTTGGTTGCATAGGTGGTTGTTGCCTCTTGTTCATTAATTTAAACCTTTAGGGTGCAAATCACAGATACGCGATTAGAATGTTCTCAACCGAACATTCCAATCACAGACATGCGATTAGAATGTTCTAAACCGAACATTCCAATCACAGATACATGATTAGAATGTTCTAAACCGAACATTCCAATCACAGATATGCGATTAGAATGCTCTTCACTGAACATCCCAATGCTGGGAATGCAAGAATCACGACTGCGAATGCAAAGGATTTTCTAGAACACCAACTTACCACCAACCCTAATTTTGAAGAAAAAAAAATGGCAAAGAACTGACCCTTCCAAGTGTTAATAAAGCTCACTGAAGCTCATAGAGGAGGATGGGGCATTAGTGCCAGGCAGCCGGGGCCTACCTTGATTTCAGATGGCTTGGGGCTGCAGAAGCTCTCCTCCACCTCGATCTTGAACTGGCCCAGCGAGGAGGTGCCATCCAGCAGGGTCATGCCGGTGACGGCGTCCATGCTGCCGTAGTCCTTGCTGCCCATGTTCATGGGGGAGTAACCCATGATGTGCTGCTCCAGCGAGGGGGGGGTGGGGAACATCTGGTGCAGGTCTGCCGAACCTTGGGGGGGGAGGGACGTTCTGCTCGTTAAAAAGCTCTATACAGGGGTGTCTCGGTGGCGCAGCCTGTAGAGCACTGACCGCATGCTCATTGCGAGCCGCGATGTCGGCGGTTCGAATCCGACCGTCTGACATTTGTCGCATGTCTTCCCCTCTCTCTCGCTCCCATTCTTCCTGTCTCTCTATACTATATACTGTCCAATAAAGCTGAAAAAGGCCTAAAAAATTTCTTATAAAAAAAAAAGAAAAAAAAGAAAAAAAAAAAGCTCTATACAGTCACTACACAAAACTTGCATAGGAAACCACTGCCATTCAAAATGGTTTCTTTTACAACTGGATGACTGCGTATTTTCCCATCTATGCCAATTCTCATGTTGAAAAAGAAATACACACAAGGATAGCTCTGTCACAGTGCACTTATTTCCATGCAAGAGGCGGGGGCAGCAGTATTTAGCTTGGAATCCGCAGATACTTTTTCCAAAGGGCTAATTTAGTTGGCTAATGAATGGCAATTAGTATACATGCTCCAAAATTATTTTTCCAGTTAGGACTCATCACATTTCATGTTCTTAAAATGAGAGCACTGTGGAGCCCTGTGTACAAACGGAAGTATAGACACGTGTACACTAACTATATTTGGCCAAATATGGCTAGTCACACAAATGCTTAAAGCAAGGAGACAGTTACTGTAACAGAGCCGTTTGGCATCTGGAGATGCAAATTCTTCACCAATTTCCTGCCACATACACAGGCTGGTGCATCTGTTAGTTCTGCAGGTGTTAACCGCTAACTGACACCGCTGTTTCCTGTGACTACAAACCAGCACCGTTTCCAAAAGGCACGGAAAATACCCACCCTTTCCACTAGGGGGCGAAGTGAGGAATTTCAACATGTCACTAATCAACGGGCCTGTCATGAACAACTTGGCCACACTTTCTAGGAAAAGTAAAATCGCCCGGTTGACGGAAGAATGCAAACAGACATTTGTCCTTCACACCTTAAGCTGACAGCTCTTTTCTGCACAAACGCAGTTAAGGCCAGTCAAAAACCAAACAAGACCCCACTAAGCCGAGTTTGAGGAGAACATTCCTTTTTGTCACGTTTGGTCTCAACGTCTCATTTAATCATGAGACAAATAATTGAATCCTGGTGACCATCTGAAACATAAAAGGGGAAGAGGGGTACTTACTTATGCAAGGCAGGGGGTCCAGTGTTGCTGGCTTCGATTCCTTATTGCCGAATTTCTCGTCTGTCCCATTGGCAGCACGTCTGGAGCCAGGCTGCGGAGGAATTAAGAAAGGTTGACGTATTGATCAGACACCCGTCTCGCCGCACTTCCTGAAAGACACTGAAAGCTGTGAATAACCTGAGGCTGTCCTGGGGCACGTTCAATCGGAAAACGTTTGGCTACAGTTCCCAGGTCGAACGACGCGTTACCTCCCAAAGGTATGCAGCGTTTTGCAACAGGCTTTGAGGTATGTTTTCTCCCTTCTTGGTGGGTGTGTCAGGGGTGTAAATGGTTGGCATTTATATAGCCCCTTTATCCAAAGCGCTGTACAATTTATGCTTCTCATTCACCCACACCCACACCCACACCCACACCAACACCAACACCAACACCAACACCAACACCAACGGCGATTGGCTGCCATGCAAGGTACCAACCAGCTCGTCAGGAGCATTTGGGGGTTAGGTGTCTTGCTCAAGAACACTTCGACACACCCAGGGTGGGATTCGAACCAGCAACCCTCCAACTGCCAGACGACTGCTCTTATCACCTGAGCCATTGTCGCCCCCTCACCTGAGCCCTTGTCGCATTGTCGCAGGGCTAAGCTTTAAAGCGTGGTGAATGCCTTCTCAGACGCCATAGGAGCAGACCATACCGACATCATTTGCCCAGGACTGCAACAGGATGTCCTACGCACCATTGTTTTTGTTTAAATAAACACTTTCCCACGTTTTGTCGGAGCAGAACATGGCCCAGGAGAGACAGCCCTGCCCATGCAGACAGAGCCCAGCTCCACGTATTCACAGACAGCCCCACACCCACTCAGGGCTAGCACAATTTAACTAGAATTAAGGTAATCGCAGTCTAAATTAACTATATTGTGTCATTCCATCGCTTCCTGTTTCACCACAGTATTAAAATGAGCTAACAAGCATGCAAAATTCCTTTGTCAACCATCAGCATGGGAAAAGAACTGTCAACTCAAAAGTCACAGATGGTAAATGACTATCAGAACTACAAACAGAACCCTGTCCAGAAACGGTTTGTAAAAGCAAGGGCACGGCCCACGGCCCACGGCCAACCTCAACCCCCAGGGCCATAATCCGGCACGGTCTCCTGCGTAGGGCTGCAGGAGATGAAGGGGCTCGACGACTCCCCCCCCCCCCCCCCCCCCCCAACGGGATACTCGTCCACCGCAGGGTTTTCATACTGACCGCCAGCTCGTCCTCGTCCGAGTTGAAGAGGTTGTCCAGGTCGTTCATGGACACGGCCAGGTCGGTCTCGTGGATCAGGCTGGTGGAGGTGGTTCGGTTATGGGCCGCGGCTCGCTGTGCGTCTGTGGGGAAAGGTGGGGGTGGAGAGAGAGAGAGAGAGGAGGGAGAATTCACAATGAGTAAAGCTATTCCCATCAACCTGAGAAGAGAAAAACTCACTGTTGAACAGCTCATACAGATTATGAGTGGAGGGGACTGGGGGAGAGTGAGATGAGATAGGTGTATAAATGTAAATGCATTTATTCTTACATACAATTCTGTATGTACACTTTGGCAAGATTGAATTCTGCATGTAAGCTTTGTCAATATTTATAAGTGCATTTTACAGCAATAAAACATTTCTGAATCTGAATTTGAGATGAAGGGAGAGAGAGAGGTCAGGCTTACAGAGCACATGGCTGTTCCCCTGTTGGCATTGCACGTGGCTAAGGAGCCCTTGTAATAGTCTTACACGGCTGAGGGATCAGGGTCAGTGTACTGAGCTGTGTGGGGACTAACGGGGCCAGCCGACGGAGCAGCGCTAATCGCTACGTTAGCGCTGAGGCCAGCCTGTGATTCGGCGCTAAGCGCCACGCTAACGCCGGGGCCAGCCAAGGGATCCGGTGTAAGCGCTATGCTAACGCCGGGGCCAGCAGAGGGAGCAGCGCTAACTGCTACGCTAACGACAGGGCCAGCCGAAGAAGCAGCACCAAGCGCCACGCTAACTCCAGGGACAGCCCAGCTCACACTGTGCTTCATGGACTCCATGGAGACAGGAGCCTGGACTACACAGCCCCGCCTCTATCTGGCTGCAAAGCTTGGGGGGGGAGGGGGGAGCACGGGGGGGTTAACTCTCTTCGTAAACGTATGAACAGGTCGACACAGAACCCTTACCATCTGCAGGGCCCGATCCACTGTCGTCCCCCTGCATAGACAGAAAGAGGACAAAGATTTTTAGAGTATGTCTGCACTACAACAGACCCAGCAAATGCAGAGACAAAGATAGACAGAGAGATCCGAGAGTACAAGCAGAAGTGTAATGACGTGAAATCCGATAAATGCAACGTGGGTCTGGAGAGGACAAGGAGAAACTCCACTTGTGATCAGCCTGCAGTAATGTTAATCCGTCTGAAGAACAGCAATTTGGAATGGCATGTTCCAGTCATTAAGTTCATCATGCTTATCTTCAGGGAAAGGTTTAACAAGTTCTCCGAAATGGACGCGTGATTCGCAAGGCAACAGCAAGGACTCTGTGAGCTGAAAGCGAAAGCATTACCTGATTTATACTATGCCTTTGAAAACATACGGGCCTACAGCAACAAAGATAACACTGTGCGATGAAATGACAGGAGCAGCCCGTAGGCTAGTGGCGAAAGTACGACTGGGACCCGGAAGGTTGGTGGGTGTAGCTCTAAGATCCATGCAGCTGTTGGGCCCTTGAGCAAGGCCCTTAACCTCACAATGCTCCAGGGGGGTTTGTGCCCCGATTGGTCCAACCAACTGTAAGTCGCTTTGGATAAAAGTGGCAGCTAATTAAGTAATGTTTATGTAAAGAAGAGCCTGTCTATCCGTCTAACAAAGGCACCGTTTTAGAACTCTGCTACACCACTCTCATCAGGTCATACTGCTTTGTCTATAAGACCCCCCGCCCCCCCCCCACCCCCTTGCATCTGGATTTACCATTTGAAATGTCATGACCTCAGTAGTACAAACCAAGTAGATTGAACATTATACATAAGTCGACATAGCTAACAGGTAATACCAGTACACAGTTTTTTCTGTACGGTGTCCAAGGCAACGTTCAGCTTTCAAAAAGACAGAAAACTCCACAACTGGTTGGGTTGATAATCTATGCCAAAATCTGTAACTTGAGAATACCACAGTCTTGATTCTTAAATGATTACACATGGTTTCAATATACACGCGTACTAAAATATTTAAGAAAACAATTAGAACAGCAGTCTGCGAAATCACGCTGGAAATGTAAAATATGCAGCGTTACATAAACAGACAAAACTTGAGCATCACAGAAATGTGCCAGCATTCCAATTCTTCGATTAGATAAAGCCACTTGAAAACGAAAACATGGGAACGATTCCAAAAGAGGCGTCACAATACCGACACAAAGAATTTGTGCTTCTCTAGCGTGCTGCTGGGCGTGGCCTTCTTTCACGCCCAACCAGAGAACCACTTCTAAATTCTGGCTCTGAGCCTCACGGCTAACCCGCGTTTCTGAAATCTCCCGGCGGATGCCAGGAAGGCCGCAGAACGGTGCGCTTCACATGGGTCTCCTCGTCAGGGGGATACTGGCAAGGGACTGGCGGAACATTCCCGTCAGCAGCGCGCAGCACGCGCGCGGTCAGACGTTTCCGAGACAGAGCGCGTCAGCTGCTGCAGAGTGGGCGACGCACCCTTCCACAGAGCTCTGAATTAAGTGCATTATGAGCTATTTATGTGCCTTACCGCACCGCGCGTAACAACTGCCGGGCCGTTTGGAGGTTTTCACATTTCCTCCCAGACTTCTGCGAAGTGTAAACAAGCCGAGGTCGCTGCAGATTTACATGCTGAGCAGGGAGGGGGGGGTTCATAAACTAACCCGTCGACAGGATTATCGCCCCAAACGCCGAGACGAAGCAAAGCTCCTGCACCTTTAATACAAAAACCTCAACGGGAGACGCGTGTGCATCTGTGCCACAAACACAAAAACAAAATAAAGTGGAGGGGACTGGCATGAGTCATTTCGGAAACACTCGCATTGAAAACTCGTTTTGAAAAATACAGTGCTCGACAAGCTGCAGAAAGTTACCGTTTGCAGCTCCAAGGCGACAACCAACAGACAGGTTTCATAAGAGCTTTCCGCGGAGCTAATAACAGTAATGGTAATGGAGCTCAATTTAATTCATTTTAATTAATGAAGAAATTTGAGATCGGGAATGTTCTTTAGACACAAAGACTTGGGCATCTGCCCGACCCCATTCAACCGGTCCTGCTGCGTCTCGAGTTTCACCTCCAAAGACCTTAAATACAGGGCTTAATTGAGACTTTCGCAGCGCAGGCCTGGGCCACTTACAGGAGAGCAGGCGTTCCAGGGGGCTCGGGTCCAGCCCGATAAACCCAATAAACAGCTCATAAAAAGGCAGGCCAGCTCGCAATAAAGACCGAGAGCAGCGCCCGCTGAGCCAATCGGACCGCAGCATCGCGAAGCCCCGAGAAAGGGTGGCCAGGCGGGTGCCAGCACTTCCGCAGACGGGCGGCGAACTCGTGGTGCCACACAGCGAGAAGACCGCTACAGCGGGCAGGAAACCGAAACAGAAACCCAAAACCTGTAAAGAGGGGGTTTTCAGGCAGCCGGCCTGTAAAAGGGCACGGTTCAGTGAAGAGGCGTCGAATTAATTTAGGCCGTTAATTTCGCCAGCCGTCGCGGACGATGGCGGTTTGGAGGGGGAATGCCGAACATCATGCAGGGATTCTCTCCCTCCCTTTCTAAATCATCATATTCCGAGCGTCTGTCCAAGATGGGAATTAAGTGCAGGGCTTGTACACAGCACAAACACAAATACAAATTTCAGAAACCCTCATTCAGGCAGAACGATTCCCATTAAAGGGGCCTTAACATTTAGCATTTCATAACCTGCCCTTGTGGCAAAGTTTGAGTGGGCAACGCAGAAAGGGAACAACTAGAGAAGAATTTCTGAGCACGGCAGTTCAGTTTGACATCAGGATCTTGATGACCCTGTTATTGCACACTTTCCGAAGGCAGAACATCAAATTGCATCGCTTTGATAAACTGGAGCGATACATTTCCCACTCGATGTGGTGGAGACCGTGGCAATATTTGACCCCAAGAGGACTAAATCTTGAATATGACCTTTAGCCTTTTTGTGTTCATGTGACCCATGTTATTTAATTAGCATAGAATTGATACATTAGCCCAGCCAGCGTACTTGTGTATATATAAAACTTTAAGGGATCTTCTGAGTAACATTTCTTGAGCAATAAAATGCTCGTAACTGTAACTAGCAAATGCATTTCCACCGAAATAAATATCAAATTAATCTTGGCATAACAGTATGCTATTTTCTAATAACTTCAGAAATTGATGATAAGTTTAGTCACTGACGCAAATCAACTGCAATGTTTCAGGCCCATATAATTTATTACTTAACTACTAAACTCTCAGCTATTTAATTGTATCAATTGGTCACATTTCGCACAAATTCCTTCCACCTGTCGGCTGTTAAACTACACGCATATATTTCTCAATCTCCGCAACCCAAATGAAAGCACAAAGTGCAATGGAGCACTGGCTGCATTTCGCAAAAAAGTGTGAGCAATCTTTTTTGAAAGTCCCTCTTACAGGAAACGACATGACGTGGATTGCGCCCGATCATGCCACGGCCGGCTCAAATCTAACACGGTTATTAAACAGGAAATCAGGAGGGAGGTGAAAACAAAAAGGGGGGAAAACCTTGAAACTCGGAACAATTTGAGTCGTCCACTGAACATTTGCGGAAAATACATTAAGGAGTCAACAATTTATTGATGACTGGGCAGCCTGTAGCCTAGCGACTAAGGTACAGGACTGGGACCTGGAAGGTTGGTGGTTCAAGCCCTGGTGTAGCTACGATACACACAGTTGTTGGGCCCTTAACCCTGGATTGTCGCCTGCTTCAACTAATCAACGATAATTTGTTTTGGATAAAAGCGTCAGCTAAATAATTAAATATAGACCCACCTTGTGTTTCTTCCCGACCTCCCTCTCCCCTCCCTGCTTGTCCTTCTTGTCGGGGAAGAGGAACTCCACGTCGCCCTCCACGAAGGCGTAGGGGTCCACCTCGGGTTCGTGGTCGCCGTCCGAGATAGCGGCCGACAGGTACTGGTTCTGCCTCTGCAGGTACATCTGCACCAGCTCCTCCGACACTTTTAAGGGCCGCTTGGACGCCGACATCAGTCTAAAATCAAAGGAGGTCACAGTGTCACCCATCTGTCAGGTCCCTCACAGTCATATACAGCAGATCAGGGATCAACAACTCCGGCCCTGGAATTCAAACCCAGCTCTGGTTTTCTTTCCCCACGGGTAATTAGTGCTACCTATTGGCCAGACAGGTCTTCACACCAGGGAGGGTGGAAAACCACTCAACCCTCACGGGCCGTGAGTTGCGGATCCCTGCAGTATGTATACAAACCAATGGAGAAGAGTTTAACACTAGCCGATAGCCATAGCATTTCCCCTGCAGGTCCTTAGATTGTGCAAAAAACGTGCAAGGAGGAAAAAAAGATGATGGTAAACTCGGCCCATTGAATTACATTTAAAAACAAGACACTGACACGCCACATGTATTTAACGGAGATATAAAGTAATCTGAAAGGCAACAAGAAAAGCATCCGATGGTTTGAGATATTGAAAGAAGATAGACACACAGACACCCACGCACACACACTGTACACAAAGCTGAAAAAATATCACTGGCTCGCATCCAACGCAAAAGCCGCAACACTGGCGCTAATTGACAGACGAACGGTTCCTTCTGGGGCTGTGGCTGGGGCATTCATCATCTCCATATCTCAGGAGGATAAACTCTCATCATAATTTCCATTTCAAAAACGCCACCTCCCCAGTGAAGCCAGCAGAGTGACGGCACTTTGATGGCGGCCGACGCACGACTGTCGTCGCCGCGGAGACTACACTCGCATCTTTTTTCAGCTTTTTGAGTTCGGCCCATAGACTGGAGGAAAGAGATATGGCGTTTTGAAACCGCAGAAGCCCGAACACTGCCGCGTTCGGAGCCAGAGACTGCGCAGTAAGGAAGCCGGAGCGGCTCCTCGACTAAGTGCCTGAGATGGAGGGACTCGGCAGTGACCACATAGTATTACTGTAATGCATCAATAACACAATAGCTTCATGAAATTGGCACTGGGGGAGTGTGCAAGAATCAGAAACCGGAGGTTGCAACTACATTTTCTTGTGGGGAAAAAATGTATCGTTACCATTGACTTACACTGACATGGGTGACTGAAACACCTATACCGGAGCCAACCGCAGTGGCGCTAGTGACCAGTGTCTCAGCAAGACCAGGAAATAAACTTCAGAAACAAAGTCCTGTTTTTGACCGCTTGGCTGGGACATTACGGTCCGCTGTCCAAGAGAAAGGTTTCTGGCTTTAACAGAGACGTGCAGAGCGGTCGTCACGGAGATGTGCAGAACCGTGGCCTCGGATGCGGGGGCGGAACAGAGGGCCCCAGCGGTGGAACTGGACACGGTTGACGTACGCCGGCACCCGTCCGAACGCCGGCGCTGATCCGACCCGACAGCGGAGAACGGCCCGGCTGGAGATTAGCAGCCATTCAGAGCCTCTGGCCGGAGGATTACAAACCGCCAGAATAGCTGGGAACCATCCTGGAATTACATAACCGCTCAATAATTCCCATGGAGTCAGACAACACCTACCCCTACCCTGCACCCCACATACATGCACGGTTCCTCTTCCTCACTCTGGATCCTACAGACTTTTTTTTTTTTTTCTTTGGATGAGGGGGGGGGGGGATTGGGAGAGTCAGCTACTTACACCTAGTACTCATACCTGCCCTCTCAGGTGTGGAAAAACAAACAGTGTTGTAGGATGCGCAGTGTTGGACGCGAGTATCAGAATGCGCCGTGTCAAAAGGGCACATAGCGAGGGGTTAATGTGGCGTGTGCGGGGGAACATTCCGCAATGCGGCCGGGCTTTTGTGCCGCCGGGCTCCAAAACACTTTCCCCCCCTCTATTCTACTCCGCGCCCCCGTCTTTCAGATAAACACAGAGCTTTGAGGGGAGGTCAGAGGTCGTGTAGAGGGAGAGCAGAGCAGGGGGGGGCACTCACTCGGTGACGGACACCACGGAATCCTGCCCTCCCGCCGGGTCGTCCCGCAGCTTGTCGCCGGGCAACAGCGGCGTGGGGAGCTCCGCCTCCTTCCTCCGCGGGAGCACGAAGAGCCGCCAGGGGGCGTGGCCCCCGTCCTCCCCGCCCAGGCCCACGGCCGCCCCCACGTACGCCGTGGGCTCCTGCGGCTCTGCGTAGGCGGGGTGGTAGGGCGGGGGCAGGCCGTCCAGCCGGGGGTCCTCGGCCCCTTTGGGGGGGGCCAGGCAGGGCTCGGAGGCGGGCGGGTAGAAGTGTTGGTTGTGGGGCGTGGAGGGGTTTTTGGCCTCGGGCCCCTCGTCGCCCCCGCGCTCGCAGGGGTGGGGGCTGAGGGGCGGGGGCTGGGGCGAGCCGGGCAGGTCGGCGGGGGGCTTGGCGGAGGGCGGGGGTTCGGCGGGGCGGAGGCCGGGGAAGCGACCCCCGTCCTGGCCCCGCAGACCCAGCCGCGCCCCGGGGGCCTCGGGCTCCAGCGGGGACTCCTCGCTCGCTGCGCTGCGGTGGTGGAAGGGCGTCTGCGGCCGCTTCTGCTGCTTCTCGCCCTTCTCCGGCTTCTCCCCGGCCTTGTGCTTGGCGGGCGGCTGGGCCGGCTGCCCCGCGGACTGGGGCTGCCCCGGGGTGCCGCCCAAACGCTGCTTCAGGTTCTTATGCCTGGAACACAGAGGGGCGCCGTCAATACACCATCCGCTTCCTTACCAGGACTTACACTTTACCACCCCAGGCCAGCGGGAGCACACAGAGGCACCAATGTTCAGAAACAACTTTAAGCAGTTAATTCAGATTAGGTTTTTTTTTTATTTTTTTTATCCCAACCGTGTCAAGTAAACCAAGCACCATAAAAACATTAACGGGTATTTTCTAAATGACATAATTTCCTGTACAGAAAACATATTCCAACCCATATCTTAATTTATAGCTCTAGCTACGAAATTTGACTTTATAACCAAAATAGAACATAAATTATAGAGGGGATTTTTTAAAATACATTTGTAGATGTGGTATTTTATGTTGAAAAAGAGCAAACGATCTCAACTGTCGGGCATGTACATTTTTTTTATAATGCATCACTAAAATTATTTGAAAAACCCCTCTGGAATTCCCCAGCTATAGAGTAATTTATCACATTGAAATAGAAGCAAAATTAAAACAAACATGAACTCTGACCCATTTCAAACAATGTTAGCTGGCAAGTAGCCGCTTGGGCAATGACTAATTTGAGAATAACTGCCACACTACTGAGGAACTGTGTGTTCTGCTGAGAGTGCTACTCTCAGAGGATGACAAGAGCACACTTTTTCCACTTTCTCCGTTTTAGTTAGACTACCGTTACATCATTTCTGAATGAGTGGAATGCAGTAGAGCTTCCCCGAGTAGCATTAGCCTCATAGCTATGATACAGGTTTGCCCAAGTGAAAAGAATCACTCATTTTAAAGGCTTACTCACTTTGTACAGATTTACAATCCTGTCATTTTGCGGATTTCGTAAAGGTCCCATATTGTGGAAAATGACATTTCCCTAGCGATGTGAATTACAAAGGAGTTGAAGGTGCTATAAAAACACTGTGAAAGTATCAAAACGCACAGTTTCCAAATAAATTCACAATCCGTATGAATAAAATGTGAATTTAAACGAGCCGGTTGGGGAAGTGACATCACACTAACACGCTCATTTGCTTCAGCGTGGCCCACCTTGTAGCCAAGTGCTCGGCATAGATGCCGTTCAGCTCATTTGAGCAAGCCAGCCAGTCATAGATATGACAGAAACTTAAAGACAAAGTAACTAAAACGGCCAGTTCTTCGAAAAGCTCTCCTACGGGATATCGGGACGTAAAAAAAAACACTAGAAAGGTGTACAGTATATATTTATAATGCTAAAGTCCAGGTTAAGAAGCATTTATAACTGCACTACCGTAACTAAGATGAACTCTATTACACACTTCTCTAAACTAACAGCATTATGGGCTTTTAAAAGTAAAAGTTAATATTTCACCCCACTTTATCATTTTACAGCTTTATTGGCATTTGTACTGACAACCGTCCTCCAATTCATCTCCCATTTATGCAAAGTAAAACATATGCTCTATTCATTAGAGAGCAGCAACCTGCAATTTGCCATCATGTAATGGCACTCAGACGGAAGAGGATACATGCCAAACTGGAAGACACGGACTGAAAAGCCAGTAAGGCTAACTGGTGGCCAGAAAGACCATACTACATTTTCCTGCTTGGAGTCCACAACCAGTCATTTCTTGGCAGTCCAAATCCACCGGTGACAGTACAAGGTTTTGGCAGTGTAACCGTGCTTTGATCCACTGTGATCCCACACAGGTTATCGTTTCCACGGGTGCACAGATTTTCCTTGCCCTGTTGTTTTGGCTTGACATGAGACACTATGGTGCATCTCCTCTCCCACCTAAAATCCACGGGAGGATTAGCTAGGCAAATGAGCTGGAACAAAACCGCCTGCCATTAAACACTGCCCTGCAGTCATATCAATGTTTTTACCACGAGCAGGTCGGCATGGGGATCAAAGTAGCCAGAGGGCGTGGCTAGGGCAGGGTTCACCCAAGTTAGACTTCCAGCAGTGCGGCCTGGCCAGTAAACCTCGTCCCTGCCTCAACACCATTCCTGCCATATGTGGTTGGAGTGGAAGGGGGAGGGGTGCAATGGTACCATTTGGGTGGGCTCTCTGAACAGTGCAATGGTCACCAAGGCAAACAGTCCCGTCTCAGTTTTCACCTGCACCTGATTGTCGGGGTCGGGGGTCATTTACTCAGCCCATTAGACATGTAAACAGTGGAGCCGGAACAGGGTTAGCCACGCGCGACATGCTCACCGCTAAGCTCCCTCTTTAGCAGCAGGGGGCCACTGTCCAACTCAGTAACGGAGGGGCCATCGGAAAGCAATCGGTCACCTAACGACAACAGGAAACTGGTCTCCGGCAGAGCCAAGATGGCGGCTCACGCGCCCTCGCTGAAATTTCTGCACCGGGATTCCCTTTTCAATGTCACCCTGACCCGGGTCCCAGGCAACACGGCGACACGAGCCGCATGCAGGCCTTTCAAAGTGATGAGTCCCCCCCCCCCCCCCCCCTCTCCAGCCCGCCCGAATCTCCAACGAAAAGTGCTCAGGAGGCAGAAGGCCGCTGCTGGAATAATGTTATGAGGCATGGAGTGTCAAACGGCTATTTATGGGCGACCCGCACCGCGGCTTATCTCTCATTTCAGAAAGAGCAGCGCCGCCGGGGCCGGCGCGATGTGCTGACGGCGAGCTTTCTCTCCGCCGGGCGGAGGGTTCCGGAAAATCCCCCAGGGCCAGCAGGACCGTCTGAGGGCCGGGAGAATTGTGGGCCGCTGCTTCAGCAGGCCCGGGTTAGCTCCCCCTCCTGCCTGCGGAGTCATTTATCATCGTTACAGTGTTTTACGCACGTTCTTTTTTTTTTTTCCTCTCCCCGTTAGCTGTCGTTTTTAGAAACGGGTTTGTTCCCGAAAGTGTCCATTCCGTCACCCCGCTAGTGGATACGCTTCGGCTTCAGAGGATCCGGTAAAAGCGATGACGCAGAACACTGCTGACGCGATATTGGTACAAACACATTCACCTGTGGCATGATCTGACGGCCCATACGTTTTTTTCTGCTCGGACAATAACACTAGTAATTAAGTGTCATTTAATCAAATGGCACTGGTTTACACAGGAGGACTTTCAGTGAGGTGAGGTGGGTTTCTACGGCAACGTTTAACAACCGGTGTGCCGTGCCACTCAGGTGTGCCGTCAGGTGAGGCCAGGTGTGCCGTATGAAAATCAACCAATCCCATTTACCAAAGCCAAAACAAATGTCATTAAAGCGAATTTTGTCTAATGAACATCCTGAAAGAACATTACTGCTGACACGTCACATCGACGCCAGTAGGTCACCCGCTCTTGAGAGCAGCAGGTCATGAGTGTAAATTTGGAAAGTCTGCCACAGAAGGAGAGAACTTGGGAAAGGCCGCTCTACGGTACCTTGAGCAGTTGCAGTTTGACCGCTGCGTGGCCTCCACAAAATCCCAGACCCCGGCTCGGTCCACGACTTCGTCCTCACAGGTGCCGTTGGTCGTCGCGGAGAATTTCCGCCTGGAAGAAACCAAACCACGCTCAGGACCGTCCCGCTTTCTCACGGGGAGTCCACAAACTTTACAGACAGACAGGTAACACGTGCACAATTATGGACAAGACTGCTTGAGGGCATTGTGGACACATTAGCGGATTACATTTACAAGTAAGCCTCTCGCAACATCAAAAGTGGACGGCGGCAATTTTGTCCTGGCCATGAACCGACTGACCCATTAAGGCACTTGTCTGAGAGAAGCTGTAATGCTGAAGAGTCAAGGACCCACTTGAGCCTGAAGTAAATTAATGGGTCTGGGTCTGCTAGTGGCTGAAACTGGAGGTGTGTGTGTGTATGTGTGTGTGTAGGTGTGTGTGTGTGTGTGTAGGTGTGTGTATGTGTGTGTGTGTGTGTGTGTGTGTAGGTGTAGGTGTGTGTGTGTGTAGGTGTAGGTGTGTGTGTGCGCGCGTATGTGTGTCTGTGTGTGTGTGTGTGTGTGTGTGTGTGTGAGTGTGTGTGTGTGTGTGTGTAGGTGTAGGTGTGTGTGTGTGTGTGTGTGTAGGTGTGTGTGTGTGTGTGTGCAGGTGTAGGTGTGTGTGTGTGTGTGAGTGTGTGTGTGTGTAGGTGTGTGTGGAAACACTCACTTGTTCTGGGCTCGGTTGATATTGCACTCCTGCCACACCCGCTCCACTACCTGGCTGGCCAGCTTGCGCGGGATCTTGCCGCCGTGGTGACTGGTGCTGTCAGCGCTGAAGGCGTCCGTCACGGAGGAGAACTTCACCCACTTCTGCGCTGACTGGGAGTCCACTGGGCGTAGAGAGAGAAACATGCGGTAACCACCGCCATTCCACACCAGCAGGGCACCCTCACTCTCGTTAAGGGCTAATTTCACATTTCCCCCCACCCCATTCAGTTAAGCCTTTTTACAGTTTGTATACAGTTTGTCATTTCCATTATATGGAAATCTCAATTGTTCAGCATATACTTTCATCAATAAAACATTTTACATGAACTAATGAACTTATTTCACTGAGAAAACAAGTGGTCTAACTAATATGTACATTTGTGCCTTTTAAATCATAATACAAAAAATGTTTGCATTTGTGCCAACATGATACATATAAAATAATTGATCGGCGGAAATGTTCTCCACTCCATATTCCTCCCCTTAAACGGGGTCACTGAGGATACGGCTACATTAGCCTCGGCTAAAACCAGCTAGCCTGTCTTTTCTGGTCTGCTTTTGACCTGTTCCTTCATCTAGCAGACAATGTTAATGGTGCTATTCACCTTCGGGGAGAGCGCAGTGATGAATTGGAGCTCTGAAACACGAAAGCACACCAGGGCTAAACTGAGGACACGGCGTGAGCGAGTGAAAAGCGTTTGAGTACCTGTCTGGGCCTCCTCGGGCGAGGTGGGAGGGGTGAGGGTAACCGAGGACATGGCGGGGTCTCGTTGGGAGGCAGGCACTTGGGGACCCCCCAGATAGACGGCTGTGCAGTGGGAGGGCCCCATGGGGGCGACGGCAGGGATGTCGGACTGAGGGACCAGCACCAGGCAGGCAGGGTACACCATTCGAACGCCACCTTCGAAGATAAGAGTGAAGTCAGCCGCAGGAAGTCTTTCACAGTCACAAAAGCTGATGGCCCAGGCCTGCCCAACCGTGTTCCTGGAACTCAGTCCTGTGGGTTTTCATGTCAACCCGAATTCCGCACACCCGATTCTACGGTTAAGCAGCTCAATGAGATCTCGAGCTGTTGAATGAGACGTGCTTTATTAGGGCTGGACTGAAAGCCGACAGGACAGGAGGGTAGATCTCCAGGAACAGATCTGAGAAGCCCTTTCATGGGCTGTGCACACTCGCTGTGCTGGAGTCACCACGGCTCGTCCACAGCGTGGGAATACCATCGTCAGTGAAACGGGCGTCTTACCGACGAGGACCTCCACGGCGGCCAGGGAGTCGTCCTCCCAGTCCATGTCCTCCATCTTGTCCTCAGCGCTCTCCTTGGCGCTGGGGCTGATGGGATAGAACTGGTTCCATTCCTCGATCAGCTTCTGGGTGGGGGGGTCGGACAGCTTGAAGGACTGGCCGGTCAGCGTCCCGTTCAACCCAAACGGGCTCAAAATCACTGGAGAGAGAATAAGGACACAGTGAGAGAACTTCTTAAAACACAAGACACAGCCGAATCCACCCGCAGACACTCCAGCCACCAACTCAACACTGCACTGTTAGATTAACTGTGTGTTAATACTGAATAAGGACACTGACAACACATCTCAAAACTCCCAAGTCACAAATCAAAAAAGAAACCAAGTCACTGCAGAATCTACCCCCATGATCAGTCTCCAAACCCCCAGCCCTTAAAGGCCGCAGCAGAACATCCATCCGCCGCCCGAACACGACAGGAAAGGCCGTGGCGGTGTGTCAGCACCGGCGTTGGCGAGGGGTTCGGGTCAAAGCTTTTAAACCGCGGGGGCCACCTCCGAACACAGGAGCGTCACGCAGCTCCACGACGCCGGTGACCTTTCACAGCCCAGCCTCCCCCCCCCCCCCCCAAACGACCGAGAAATCATTACCTAGCGGCCTCACGGAGCACAGGCGAAAGGCCAGGTGCCGAGGCCCCCGACCCGGCCCACTCGCGAGACATTGACAGTGCGCTTAAAAAAATAAATTAAAAAAAAATGTCATGTCACGGCTTTGCACAGCACGTCTTACACCGGCGCTATAATTGCACTTATGATGACTGTATGTTTAGAACAGCACTTCATGTGTTTTTTACAAGTTATGGATGTGTTGCTTTAACTTGTGGAAGAACCTATGCACTGCCAAATGACTAAAACGTAAACGTAAATATTTCACCGCTACAGCTCGGGTCAGAGCCCGCCCCTCTGTGAAGCCCGTATTGATCTGTTGCGCAGTACCCCCCAATAGAACTTTCTGGAGCCTTAAAAATTCTCTGGGCTCTGTTACCATGGCGCGAGTTTCCAGGCTACAATCCAAAATAAGGGACATAATCAGAGCCTGTGTTTATTACCCCTTCAGTCACTGCCCCCGTCCCCAGGGCGGAGGGCAGAGAGCTTGTACCCCCACAGGACTCTAAATGATCCCTGTATTGTGACTGGGGCATGGCAGGCGACCGTGAGCATGCTCAGATCTCATTTCATCTGCCCCCCCCCCCCCCCCCTCACCCTCCTTCCCCCTTCCAGATTATTCCTTTATTAATCACATATAACAGCCAGCTGTGCTGACTACAGCGGTTTTTTGGCTCCATTCTGACAGGATGCATTTTCATAATTGTTTTTAAAAATATATATATTTATTATAATTTTGTTTGTGTGTCAGGATGAATCAACTGTCATGAAACGCCTTTGTTTCGAAGAGCCTTGGTTGAGTTGTAGACACATGCCAGCACACGAGCGAACTTTAGCAGCAGGAGGGAGCCAAGCTGACCACCACAAAGGGGAATCAATACTGACACCACCGCGCCACACACACACACACACACACACACACACACACACACACACACTAAGCAGAGCCAGCGGTCAGCGTTCACAACCAATTAAGCACAACAAGGACATATACACGGGTGCTTACTCTGTCACGAAACACCACCGACGTTCTCTGCGCTACGCGGTCACGGAGCTCGACCGTAACTACCGGCGACAGCCGAGGCCAATTTACCATATTAAAAAACGGCGGGAGCGGAAAAGCAGCCCGCGCCCGCGCTCCATCCTCCTCTCCGCGATGTCATCTGCATGGGCGAGGCGGGAGCGAGCCCGCGCCGGGGGTTTAGCCATCGTATTAACTTTAATTAAATTCAGAATTCGCTTTTGTGCGCCTCTGATTGCCTTTCTGAAAATGCCAGCGAGGCAAAGATCAAATTCGGCACAAATATGGAAATGCTCCCCCCCCCCCCCAAAGACATGTCGAATGTGCGCGGATCAGTTAAATGAGCTGTGCGCTCGTTTCGGACCGCCTGTCTTTTATGGGCTCGTATCTGGGAGAGGGCCTTCGCGCGCGGTAAACATCAACGAGGCGGCTCGCGGGCACCCCTTCATCTGCCGCCGTGAGGGGCGAGCAGGGCTGGGGGCAGAGGGGCGGGCAGGGCTGGGGGCAGAGGGGCGGGCAGGGCTGGGGGCAGAGGGGCGGGCAGGGCTGGGGGCAGAGGGGCGGGCAGGGCTGGGGGCAGAGGGGCGGGCAGGGCTGGGGGCAGAGAGGCAGGGCTGGGGGCAGAGGGGCGGGCAGGGCTGGGGGCAGAGGGGCGGGCAGGGCTGGGGGCAGAGGGGCGGGCAGGGCTGGGGGCAGAGGGGCGGGCAGGGCTGGGGGCAGAGGGGCGGGCAGGGCTGGGGGCAGAGGGGCGGGCAGGGCTGGGGGCAGAGAGGCAGGGCTGGGGGCAGAGGGGCGGGCAGGGCTGGGGGCAGAGGGGCGGGCAGGGCTGGGGGCAGAGGGGCGGGCAGGGCTGGGGGCAGAGGGGCGGGCAGGGCTGGGGGCAGAGAGGCAGGGCTGGGGGCAGAGGGGCGGGCAGGGCTGGGGGCAGAGGGGCGGGCAGGGCTGGGGGCAGAGGGGCGGGCAGGGCTGGGGGCAGAGGGGCGGGCAGGGCTGGGGGCAGAGGGGCGGACAGTGCTGGGGGCAGAGGGGCGGACAGGGCTGGGGGCAGCGGTGTTGCTTGGATTTCGCCCCAGACGGAGAAACGCACAGTGTCAGTTCAAAACCGGAATATGAGAGCTTGGCCTAAGGGGAACAGATTGGATTGATTTTATTTACACTTTATCTTTTAGTCACTGCGGTGACGCTTTTAATCCAAAGTGACTTACAAGTGCGTAAGTTCCTCAACAAGTGAAAAGCATTGAAAATAATTTGATAAATTAAAAATACAATACATGACTCGTTTCCATTCCATTCTTATGTCAATCTCAATTCAATTCATCGTGCACAGCGCTTTCTACAGAACTGTCACAAAGACACCAAAGACACTCTATAGCGTAACAGAAGGGCAAACGCCAGACTTGAACCCCCAAATAGCTGAAGAAAGCCGGAGGCTAACGGATCCGCAGAGACGCGTTAAAGACGACCCTCATAAAGACTGTGGAGACAGGCGTGCGTTCACCATACCAAAACGGTCGTGAGAACGCTTAGCCCACACTAAGTGGCCTGAGATTAGCCTGTAACGGCCATTTAAGGTTAAATAATTACCTGACTCTGCACACACAAGCCCTGAGCAAACGGTGCAGACAAACTACTTACATGTGGAGGTGTTCTTGGCCCTGATGCAGAGAGGGGGTTCTGTGTAAAGCTGCTTTGTGACTGTGTTGGAAATTTGTGTTGGAAAAAGCACTATACGAATCGAATCGAATCGAATCGAATCTAATCGAATCGAATGCCGATGAGACTCTGGACAAAGGCCTTTACCAGAAGCTAAATGCTAAAGGAGCTTAAGTTCTATCGGGGGCAAAATGGGCCTGTTCGACACTGTGACATCACAAACCTGAACAGGATGCCAACACTCAGAAGTGGGAAGGGAAAACTGTGCTGTAGCACTGATCTTGGCCGAACGGGCGCGGGAGGGAGGGAGAGAGGCGGAGTTTGGGGCCGCGGCTTTTAACCGTAACTGACGTTACAGTGGGCCCAGTTAAAAGGGCTCCTGCTGTGTACCAGATCAGAACGAAGGGAGCGGTGTTAATTACGGGAGCAGGCGCCTCCTCCGTGGTACGCTCCCCTAGGGGGGACGGGCCTGAAAACCGCTGGGCCGAACAGAGTGAGAGACACAGAGAGAGAGAGGGAGACAGACACCGAGAGAGGGGGAGGGAGGGAGAGCGAGAGAGACAGAGAGAGAGAGCGACAGAGACAAGAAGAGAGATGAGGGAGGTAGAGATGAAGGTAGGGAGGGAGAAATGGAGGTAGGGAGGGAGAAAGAGGCAGAGGGAGAGGGAGAGGGAGAGAGAGAGGGGATGGAGAGGTACAGGGAAAGCCCGAAAGAAAGATAGAGGGAGGGAGAGAAATGAAGGGAGGGAGAGACTGTCAAAAGAGGAAGTGAGAGAGAGGAGTAGAGGGAGGGACAGATCGAGGGGGAGGGAGGGAGGCCGTAGAAAGAGGGAGGGAGAGAGGCAGAGACAGAGACACACAGAGAGAAGTGGGGGGGGGGCAGAAGCAGCGTGAATGGGCTGAGTGTTTAGTTGAGCCCGTTGTGTTGCCTTTAATGAGCGCCCTTCCCCTTGTAAAGCACTCTTTCTGTTTCCTTTGTTCTTGGCTCTTTTGTTCTTCCTCTCTGTTCCGCGTGCCGGCGTCTCCGCCAGCCCGGCTAATGGCACAGATGTCTGCGCCGGGCAGAGAGGGGGCTTGTGGGAAATCCCCTCGGAGGACCGGGGCCTCGGAGTGGGGAAACACCGCGCTCTGGCCCAGCCAGATGTGCCCGGGGTGTAGGGGGGATCGCTCACCGAAGGGGAGCGCCAGACATCTAACTTTACCCATCCACTCAAACAGAGCTGAGAGAAGCCCTCACCAAAAACCAAACCATTAGAACAAGGCCACAGCTAACCAGCATGGGAAGGTGGTGTTTACTGATCATCACTCACCTGGAAGCAAGCTCTATGGAGGTCACAGGAGACCTGCATTGCATGTTACAGTTATTTATCTTGACACTTTTATCCACTTATAGTTGATAAGACTAAGCAGGGGACAATCCCCCCTGCCTTTACTGGCCCTATGGAAGTGTTGGTGCTGACCACTGCCCCTCAGAGAGAGAGGGAGAGACAAGGGGCGCTCACCTTGGAAGGGGCTGCCGGCCTGCTGAGCCAGACTCAGGTGCTCCTCGCTCAGGTGGTAGACGGGCTGGTGCTGGTTGATCTCCACGCTGGTGCACACGTTGCTGTCTCCGTGCAGGAAGAAGGAGAAGGCGCAGGAGAGGTGCTCGCTGTGGAGACAGGAGGGGCGAGGGAGTCAGCCATCTTACAGAAACAAACAAACTTCACCCTGATATCAATCCAATATCATATCCGCATTCGCAGTGAGTGAGAAGACCAACCTGAGCCTTAAATGACAGCCTAACGTGAAGACACAAAATGTCCTCACAATGCTACCGATTTGTCAATGTCACAACACTACACGGCGGCAACATTGTGAGGACGTTTTTCTGTTCACTGGGTACCCACTCTTCACGGCGTGCTTCAGGTGTTGAACTCACACGGCGAAAACAAAAAACCCACGCACGACAACGCCAGCGGCTCAGTAACGTCCCGCGTTCGCGGTTTTGACAGGAACAAGCGGGACAAGCTCTTAGCGGAGCCTAGCAGAACATTGCGGACCTCTCACCTCGCGAGTGGTACCGTTGCCGTGGACGACCGCGACAGACAGGTGCGAGCGACATACAGGCAGGCCTGGGATCAGAGCGACAGACAGACAGGCAGGCAGGCCTGGGATCAGTGCGACAGACAGACAGGCAGGCCTGGGATCAGAGCGACAGACAGACAGGCAGGCAGGCCTGGGATCAGTGCGACAGACAGACAGGCAGGCAGGCCTGGGATCAGAGCGACAGACAGACAGGCAGGCCTGGGATCAGTGCGACAGACAGACAGGCAGGCAGGCCTGGGATCAGTGCGACAGACAGACAGGCAGGCAGGCCTGGGATCAGAGCGACAGACAGACAGGCAGGCAGGCCTGGGATCAGAGCGACAGACAGACAGGCAGGCAGGCCTGGGATCAGAGCGACAGACAGACAGGCAGGCAGGCCTGGGATCAGAGCGACAGACAGACAGGCAGGCAGGCCTGGGATCAGTGCGACAGACAGACAGGCAGGCCTGGGATCAGAGCGACAGACAGACAGGCAGGCCTGGGATCAGCGCGACAGACAGACAGGCAGGCCTGGGATCAGCGCGACAGACAGACAGGCAGGCCTGGGATCAGAGCGACAGACAGACAGGCAGGCCTGGGATCAGAGCGACAGACAGACAGGCAGGCCTGAGATCAGAGCGACAGACAGACAGGCAGGCCTGGGATCAGCGCGACAGACAGACAGGCAGGCCTGGGATCAGCGCGACAGACAGACAGGCAGGCCTGGGATCAGAGCGACAGACAGACAGGCAGGCAGGCCTGGGATCAGTGCGACAGACAGACAGGCAGGCCTGGGATCAGAGCGACAGACAGACAGGCAGGCCTGGGATCAGCGCGACAGACAGACAGGCAGGCCTGGGATCAGCGCGACAGACAGACAGGCAGGCCTGGGATCAGAGCGACAGACAGACAGGCAGGCCTGGGATCAGAGCGACAGACAGACAGGCAGGCCTGAGATCAGAGCGACAGACAGACAGGCAGGCCTGGGATCAGCGCGACAGACAGACAGGCAGGCCTGGGATCAGCGCGACAGACAGACAGGCAGGCCTGGGATCAGCGCGACAGACAGACAGGCAGGCCTGAGATCAGAGCGACAGACAGACAGGCAGGCCTGGGATCAGCGCGACAGACAGACAGGCAGGCCTGGGATCAGCGCGACAGACAGACAGGCAGGCCTGGGATCAGCGCGACAGACAGACAGGCAGGCCTGGGATCAGAGCGACAGACAGACAGGCAGGCCTGGGATCAGAGCGACAGACAGACAGGCAGGCCTGAGATCAGAGCGACAGACAGACAGGCAGGCCTGGGATCAGCGCGACAGACAGACAGGCAGGCCTGGGATCAGCGCGACAGACAGACAGGCAGGCCTGGGATCAGAGCGACAGACAGAGGCAGGAGCAAAGTGCGCACCAGGGGACGGCGGAAAGGTGGCGGGAACGAGAGGTGCTAACAAGCCTTTGGAATCGCGCGTGTTGTGAGCGTATACGGCCTCCTTTGTCGCGCTGTGGGGGAGGCGTGCGGCGGAGGTGTGTTAGGGGAGAGCTGGGGGGTAACACCCCACTGCCCAACACTGATGAGCACTAGATAGGGATGAACAAGGAGCCACGGCCACTGTCCCTACGCCACGATGGAATCTTCCAGCGACTGTCCGCCTTGGCTTCGAGCGGCTGCATCTTGAAAACTATGGAACTGAACGGCAAGGCAGAGTTCAGTGCCTTATTCCGGTGCCACACACCTTCGTGAGCTAACGCTGCACTTGCTCCGACAACTCGGTGAGTGACAGCAGGTACCGTTAGCAAGCTAACCTACAGTAAACTCCAAAAGCGAAACAGTAAAAATGATATAAAAACATAACTTATGAGATATAATAATAATAAGAGAACAATTACATTGTTACATTTCTTGACCTTTGCAAAAAAGCTGATGTTCTTTAATGCCGTTGCTTGCTCTTCATTTAAAGAAGGTATTGGTTCAGAAACCGTTTCAGGTACAATTTTAAAAGTATCGTGTCAGCATCGTTATCTGCAACATCTAAACCAGCGCTACTTAACTCCAGGTCCTGCGTAGCTGCAGTGTCTGTAGGTATTTGCTTCAACCGTGCGCTACACCACCTGATTTCAGTAATAAGCTCATTATCCGAAGCAGACACACCTACGGACACTGCGGCCCACAGGACGTGGAGTTGAGTAGCGCTGGCTTGGATGTTGCTGATAACAACGCTAAAACGATACCGGTGCCCTTTTACCCACCACAGTACCGCTGACCTGCCGGCACTGCTAGCGTACACAGCACCACTGCTCCGGCCAACTGGGGGTTAGCAGAAAGGTCACCGCATGGCTACGGACATCTGGCCAGGCCACCACAGGGACCTCACTCACACTAGACCCAACGTTCCCAACACCAAATCGGCAACTGCCATAGAACTGGCTCAATGGGTGCAGGTTTCTCGCATGTCTGAAAATACGCGCGCACACACACACACTGCGCACACACACACACACACACACACACACACACACACACACACACACACACACACACACACACACACACACACACACACACACACACACACACACACACACACACACACACACACACACACACACACACACACACTGCAAACATGAAGTAGTGGGCCTACGGCCAGTAAGACTAGAACCCGTGGGTTCATGCCAAATGCTCATCCGCTTGCCAGGAATCCAAAGTTAAGCGCGTCATTGAAAGTTCATCAGGTGGCAATTTCACAAGATTCCCTCGGGAAGCTGTGGGCGGCGGGAGGATCGGCTAACATGTGGAAGACATCAAACGTCACTCCCATAAACCCACACCGGCAATCTGCGTCTCGCAAATATTATGAAAAGGCATTCGTAAAACAAAACTCATGTCGCACGGCATGCCAAAATTCCTGTTCGGAAAAAAATAAATGAACAAAAAACAAACAAAAATGCACGCCGTCCAAAATACACCATGCCCGACAGAGATGATGGATGGCCAGATAAAACAGGAGAAATTAATATCAGATTAATATGCAAAATGAGCACGGGGGGCTCCTCTGCATTTAAAGGATGAGGAAAGAACAAACACAGCCCTAACTCGGCAAGAACAAAATGAGTAAAAAATGAGGCAAATAAAAACGAGAGCGCCCACACTCGCAGTAAGAAGAGTAGAGTAAACAGGACTCTTGCGGACTGGCCTGTAACGCGAGCCGTTAGCATGCCGCTAAGGGACTGAATGTACGGCGGAGGCAGCCTGGCGTTCCGCGCGGTCCGGAGCGCAGCGCTGGCACGGGAAGTCCGCTGACCACAGCCGCGCGCGAGGGCACCCGGCCAACACCTGTGGGCTGAACGCACCCGAAATACACCGTCAACAAACGCCCCGGCAACACATTCACCGCTTTGTTTTACAACCAGAACAGAACCGCACTGGGCATGTGCAGTATGCACACAAAGTAGTGCCAGTCAATATATTTGTGTTCAAATGCCAATAGAACTAGTGTTGATATTGCGCTGCACTTAAAGCCACAGATGAGGCTGGATTTAGCAGGATTGACAGCGGGTTGTAAACACAAGTAAGGCGGGGGTAAGCGCTCTCCACAAACTCCTGTAAAAGGTGCTGCTCTGTGAGAGAGAAAACAGTAGAAGGTGTGTTTGACACAATCATTAGCTGGTCTCCCCGGAGCTCAGACTCCAGAGAGAGGTCAGGACCATGGACCAGGGCCAGCGGAGAGCTTCCCCCAGTTCTGCAGTCTCTCTACGGTGGCTTTGCGGTCTCCCTAAACTCCGGTTCCACACCGGCAACCATTGCTCCACTGCAACCTAAAACAGTAACAGTGCCACCCGCTTAAAAACTGTTTACCATGTGGCAATCTGCTGAAGTAGCTCGCAAACTCCGTTAGAGGGGAACGGAGCTACTGAGGTCTGGGTAATGTTGCATAACGGCGAAATGTGTAACCCTCGCTGCTCGCTGTCTGGGACAGGCCACAGGAACCAGAGCAGGAGCGGGTTTGGGAACGGGACCAGGCGAGGCACACCCTAGCCCGGGTCCCGCGTGGGCCCGATTCCGGGCTCTGGCACGGTCGCACAGGACGGCGCTCGATGGAGGACAGGAAGTCGGGGCCTTGCTTCAGGATGTAAACAAGCATTCCTCCGCGGGGAAAACAGGCAGGGTTCCCGGCAGGTCAAGCTTTGTGCGAGGACCCCGCGCGGGACGTCCGCGGAGACGCCTGAACGGACCTCCCCCGGTCCCAGCTTCCTCCACCACACCCAGGTCGCCGCTGCCCAAAAAAACCTCACAAGAAGAAGGGGGAAAAGATTATGGCTGAGGTGCAGTTGCTGTGACTGGCTCCAGGCTGCAGTAAGGTTTCGGAGGGGAGCTGAAAGAGGCAGTGTCTGACGTGCTGGAACGAACTGCGTGTGGAAGCACCACTGAGGGGGGGAACAAAAACACCAGTGCAGTGCCAACCTCCCCAGCCAGCTCCTGCGCACAAACACGCACGCACACACCCCCACACGGCCACACACACGCACAGCCCACTCCCCCACACTCTGCACCACCCCGTGCTGAAGTCGCCAGGCTTCCTCAGAGAGCCCAAGATGAATGGATCGATGCCACCTACAGTACAGAACCGAAAATGCAGTTCCGCAGTCCAAAGACTGCTTATTGTTTTTACATTTCAAACAATGGGCCACTAATTTCAAATGATTCACAAAGGCAGTTTAGCCAATGGGTACTCGTGTTATATCTGCATTCAAAAAGCATGGCAAGGAAAGCTCAGTGACCCCTCTAAGTACAAAAATAAATGTGAGTTTATCACTACAATAGGTTAAACATTAATAATCTCTGTCTGTTCCTTTTAAAACTTTGAACCTCAGGTAGGTGCTTGCTGTTCACTGCGGAGGTGAGTCCACTTCCTACCTTCAGATTTGAACAAAAACGGCACAAAAAAAAAAAAGCTTCATAATGGTCAGTTTTACAACAGCACCTTAACAGCACCCCAAACAGCCTGTACCCCCAATTCAGCACAAAATGAGGTCACCTGCTGTCTCTGCCTAACCCCCCCCCCTCCCCTTCCCCACACACAAACACACACTGGGAGCCCCAGAGGGGACCAGAAAACTTCAGCACAATCACATCCACCCCCCCAAACCCCACCCCCCTAGTGTTGGGGTGCCAAGCTGTCAGGGGTGTGCTCAGGCTGTCAGCTCAAACTCCTAACACTCCCACTCTCACAAACAGCCCCCTGCGGTAAACACAGCAGAGTGGGGGGGGGGGGTATCTGCACCCATCCCAGATGTTGGATTCCCACACCACCAGGGCGGGGTTACCTGTACGGACCACCCCCTTTCCCCCCCATAGGAACAGCCAAGAGGAGAGGGTGGAACTGCCCACTAATAGCTGCCCTTTAAATAGTGGTCAGGGGGGGGATTTACATTTGTTGGCTCGGCATGCAAACAGCGTGCAAAGTGTAAGCTGCAGGTCAACAGCACGTGCGCTGGCTTTATGCCCCCGACCGGGAACCCCACCACCACCACAGCCACAACCACAACAACAACAACAGCAGCCGCCGCCACAACGCCGTCACATGAACGCTTGTTCCAGCAGCACGCTCGTGCTCGGCACTCTGTCCGACAGTAACCTGCGCTACCACACTTTTCAAGAGCTGCTCGCACGCAAGGACAGCCATAACACAGAGACGAAAATGGGAAGTAGGGGGAGTGGAGGGGGAGGGGGGTCACAAGGGAGAGATGTTGCATTGTATTGATAATCGGGGCAGCAAGTAGCCTGCTGGCTAAGGGGCTTGACTGGGACCCGGAAGGTTGGTGGCTTAAGCCCGTGGTGCAGCCACGATAAGCTCTTCACAGCTGGTGGACCCTTGAGCAAGGCCCTTAACTGCACATGGTGCTTAGTCTAATCAACGGTTAGGATAGAAAATAGCTAAATAACAAATTATGTCTTTATTTAGATCGGCAGTGGTCTGTGAGCAGGTTAAAAAAAGCACTTCCGCACCACTGTAGCGTAGCGGAAAACAAGCGGCTCTTTGGAGAGAATGCCAACCTGTCGCAATTACCCCACTTGCTGCCTTCGACAGCTGCCCCTACAAATAACTGCCCCGGACTTCAAATCAGCCCATCCAATCAGGACTGCTGTCTGAGAACAGCCAGTGCCCTTTCTAACAGTGTGCGTGTCAAACAAAAAGATAATAAGTAACAATATAAATAACTATTACCGCTTTACTTCATTATAGATTACTTGAGGACTTGACTTCCTTCATGAGTTTCCTCTTTAAACATGAGCTGAAAAGTTGGAGCAGCGCGAGATATAATGCACAGTATCCACGAGTGACACATCTTTTGGGGTGAATTTTTGAAGGGCGGGGAGTCGATTTGACTGACATCAAACGAGGAGGGGGGAAACGGATATTGATTGAAAGGGAATGAAAAATTTACACTGGTACATGATGACATAAGACCCAAATTAAAATATGGTTCACTAAATAATTGAATAAATTGAGGGAAAAGTTCAATTTGATTTCAGCTGTAGGTGTACGGTACCTAACAACCTGGGTCCAGGTTCCGGTCTGAAAGTGCTGAGGAGAAGCCAGGTCGGCTCACACTGACAGTGTTTGGGGGGGGGGGGGGGGGGAGCGTTCCTGCAGAGGCAGCCCTGCTCATCAGTTCACACCCACACCGCCCCCCCCCCCCCCCCGACAAGGTGGATTTACCCCAGTGTCTGCAGGCAGAGATAGAGCGGGAGTCTCTCTAATGAGCTCCAGCATAGCGCAGTCGTGTCCAGCACACCTCCGCCGCCCTCACCCCGGCCGGGCCTCCAGTGACGAGGGGGGGGCTTAAATTAGCACTGGTGGCGCTGAGAGGCGCAGGATTTCCCCGCTGCCCTGTCAGGGGCTCTTCCGCCGGCCGGCGGGATGCCTGTGCAGTGATGTCACTTCCCCCCTCCCTCCCCCCCTACCCCCCCCGACAGGGCGCATGACAGAGAGGAGCACCGTGTGACTGTTTGACCACCTGCTGCCCCCCCTCCCCCACCCAGCAGCTCAGTCCGATCAGGAGACCCGCTTCTAGAACATACCATTACAGCGGGCGCAGCAACTGGCAGGGTGGCGCACGTACGCGCGCACACACATCAGTACCCACACACAAACACTAACACGCACATACTTACAGAGGCAAGCACACACACATACACATTTACACACACAAACAGACTGGCATGGACAAATAAATACATACACATAAAAACACAAACAAAAAATTGGACAGACACACACTCAGCACATTCACACACTCACATGCACACACAGGCACGCTCACAGAAACGCATGAGCATTCAGGCACAACCTGGCATGCTAAGCCATGTCACGGGAGTGCTCTGTACAGCTGACGGCTACGGAAAGCAACCTCGGCCGAGTATTTTGCATTGATCTCGCTCCGTCCTAAACGGCCATCTTGAGAGCGGCTTTATTTACATGGATTAAAGGCTGGCAGCCCGGGAGGCCGTGGCTGGCAGGCGGCGCTGCCCGACAGCTCCGATTCAGCCCAGATTAAAAGGAGGGCCACGGTAAACATGCTTCCGTCGCCCTGAGCTCTCTACCCAGCCGTGCCGCACTGACAATGCCCTGACCTTTATCTGCTTTAATCCTAATTACGGAGGTTTCACTTCTCCTTTACACCTCTGCCGCAACAGGCCGGTTCAGCAGGTCCTACCGCACGCCCACTGCCTCGCTCCTCTCTCCTGACGAGGGCCCTTTCCGGGAGGGGGAGCGGTCACAAGGGCCGAGGGCCGGAGCGCCGTTCCCAAACGCGCCGTTCCCAAACGCGGACACGGCCACTCTGAGGAGAGAGCTGGAGCTGGAGTTGGAGTTGCTCCCTGGCGGCGGGATCCGCGGGGAACGTTCCGGAAGCTGCTACCTGAACGAGGTGCTGAGAGGAAGGCTGTCGACAGGCGAGGCTTTTTTAAAGACGCGAGCCGCAGAGCTCTTCCATCAACATTCACAGCTTCTAAACTGGGCCTTTTCACAGCTTCGCGGTACAGATAGTGACCAGGGACTTTCTCCACACAGAAAGAAAACAACGAACTCGCACAGTTTTTCCCCAAGCGAAGGACGATGTTTCACAAAATCCCCTTTAACTTTAAAAGAGAAAATAAACCAGAAACCTTTACCCAGACAGTCATACATCTGTCTTGTAGTCATTCAACCGTTCACTAACTGAAACGGCTCAGGTCAAGTTCCTCATTAAAAAACACGGTGGCATGGATGTGAACCCAAGCTCTTCAGGTTTAAATTCCGGTCTCGCAAATAATTACAAGCACAACCTATTCTGTCCATATAACAGTCATTGCTGAAACAGCCTACACCACACCTGTCGCCTTGATATGAATGTGACTGCCCTCCCACAGAAACCCGCCTGTCCCACCTCCACCGTGAGAAATCTTAACGGTTCTGTCATGGCAGCGGGAGCCTCCGACAGACCCTCCCTCGACATCCCTGCGCGAAACCGTCTTCGGCCAGAGTGACGAGCGTGGACGCGTGACAGGCGTCTCTGACGTGAGGCGACTCCGCAGGACTGGACCCCGGAGACCAACACGGCGACTTCGACGCCACACCGGCGAAACGGCAGGACCGCCGTCAGCTGCAAACGTCGGCCTGGCAACCGACGGCGTGACTGTCAGCCGGGCCGAGGAGAACTCGACCCCGACGGGAGTGAACTCCACTGCAAAGGTTCGGTAGAAACCGCCGAAACGTTTGAGACGACAAGCTAATTAGCTTTCGTCCTTCCGCGTGCGCTACCCCTTCGGAAATTGAAAAGGACCACGATACAAACGCACGCAGGTTTTTAAGGGACGAGCAAAGGGCAGGTTGTTCGACTCGCTTGTCAGACAGGCGAAGGTATTGGCGCGACAGTTAGCCGCCTGAAAAAAAGAAAAAAAAAAAAAAGGTAAAAAAAAACCTTAAAGACACAGCACCTCCAGGGAGGGGAAGGAATTTAACTGATTAACAGTATTTGTTCTCCTGAGTTGGGATAAAAACACAACAGGACAGAATGTTTCTTTGTAGGTCTTCTGTATACAGTCTTCTGTATAACAGGACACCATTTTGGCAAAATACAGTCTTACAGGTGACTGCAGTGAGTTTCATCTCGCCCAGGGTTATCGGTGGAAGAGTCCAAAGCGAAGAGGGCTCAGAGCAAGCGAAACAGACAAAGAGCACCTTCTCTCAGCCAGGCTACAGACATCCCTGGAGGGGGGAGAACACAAGACGCAGGAAAGCAGCCGTCAGAAAAGGCTCATAGGCGCAGCATCGTAGGCACTGTGTGAAGGAGATGAACAACCTGGCAGAGGGTTCACGGGCCCAAGGCGCATTTCAGGCGAGCCTGACCAACTTACCCAAAAATGTGGGTTTTGCAGGTGGTGGAAGGGCTCGACTGAACAAACAAGCTATTTTTATCATCTCGCCCTAGCAACCTGCGGTGGACACACTGCAAAATTCACTGGCCTTTGCTGAAGAACACAGCGGTGCTGACTTCTGCCAAGTTATGACTACTTGCACGTGTTCCTCACAAATATATTTATTAAAAGAGCCTAGTTCAAGGATATTGTCAAGGAAGGATGAACACACGCGCACCAAGAAATGAATAACACTTCCAAGAGCGAAGGTTAAAATGCGGAATTAAAACACAATTTAGGAATGTTTTAGGGAGCCATACAACAGTTGGCACTTCAATCGCCTCCAGGTAGCCATGATGAGATTTAGCCAATAAAATAAATCAGTTAAAGCAAAAAATCACCTTTTAAAAGGTGTAAGTGACACTCTGTCTACACACATGGCAGGCCTTCACATTAAACTGTGTGTGGGTGGGGCGTGTTGCCTAGGCGACGGAGGTGGAGTGGTGCAGTGGATGTGTAAGAACACTGCATAATGAGAATTGAATTTTTGTAAAAATCTGAGGCAAGGCAAGGTTTATTTCTTAAAACATGCAACATGAAGACCCCTGGTTTACGACAGGGAGAACCCATTGTGAAAAATGAAACCATGAAACTGGGGCAGTTGAGAGTGCTAGGTGATAAGGATGTTTAAAAAGGCTAGTAAAACAGGTAATCATTTTAACATTAGATAATTTGTAACCATTTTAAATTAGTTAAATTCCGCAAGTGGTTGTAGACTAAAAATTACTCAATCCCAATTAGGCAGGGGGGAAAAATAATTAAAACACAATTAACTGCTGCATGAACAAGTCATAGTTATTACCGTCACAATGCCTTAAAACAGTGATACAGCCAGATAATTAAAAACTAAACACAGCAATGATATGGAAACCACTGGTCAACATGATTCAATGTCTGAATAAAGCAGATTCACAGGTCAGCAAAAGCTGGTATTTTGTCCGTTTACAGGCTTAACGTTCCCACACACAGGTGTGAACAGGTGAACAAGCGTGAAGGGGGGTCCGCAAAAACAACTGAAACTCACCGTAAAAAAAAAAGGGAAAAAAAGTTACATTCACAATTTAAATGTTTGTGATTAACACCCCCTACCTGGCCATGTAAATGTGCCACCTGTGATGCATTTTTAAACCAGAGGCCCCACCGCGGGCGCAACTGTTCCAGCGCCAGGCAACAGTTTACCCGATGATTCATCTGCGCGATTGCATCAACAAGTCGTGAGCGTGCGGGAGCAGAAGTTGTGTGGAGCTTAGTGTAGATTAGCATCAAAACGCAAAACACAAGCAAGACTGCGAATGATCCGCCAACACATCTCTCGACAATTGCATGAGTGCAACTTAACTGATCGGCATAAAGACTTAGACCAGGGCTGAAAAACACTGTTCCTGGAGATCAACCTTCTTGTAGGTTTTCATTTCAACCTGAATTAAGTACACCTGATTCTAACAATTAGCAGCTCAAGTAGCTCTCTAGCTGAATGAGGTATGCTCTGTTAAGGTAGGAGTGAAACCTACAGGACGGTAGATCTCCAGGAACAGGGTTGGGCAGCCCTGCTCTAGCTGTTGAATGAGGTGTGCTTAGTCAGAGTTCGAGTGAAACCTATAGGATGGGTAGATATCCAGGAACAGGGTTGGACAGCCCTGCTCTAGCTGTTGAATGAGGTGTGCTTAGTCAGAGTTCGAGTGAAACCTACAGGATGGGTAGATATCCAGGAACAGGGTTGGGCAGCCCTGACTTGGACCAAAGTAATGTTACACACTATCCCTAAAGCAACTGAGAGCTGTAAAGGGGGAGATGAGAAGGGTTGCCAGGTGTTTGGGGCTCAGCTTGCACAGGTTATCCTCACACAGAGGGGCAGGTGCAGGAAACCAGGCTGCAGGTAAAGCCCCTAATTCCCCAGCCTCCCCCCAGGTGAAGTACTGCACTCCTTTAGTCTGCCGCTTTCCGCCCCCGGGCGCTCCGCGACGAGGGAGGGGGCGAGAGGGGAGCCAGCCGGAGAGCAGGGGCCCCGGGGCCTCCAGCGGTGACCTCCCATCTGCAGGTGCCGTTTTAAACACCGGATTAACAGTGACAACTTCCTGTGGACTCCAAGACTCTGGCTGGAGGGCTGAGCGCCGTGGAGCGGCTCGGAATTCCAGAGGTTTGGTGCGGTGCGCGGGTGGGGGGTGGGTGGTGCGGGACGCGTTTTCCACTCCAAGCCTGAGCTGCCCAACCCTGTTCCTGGAGATCTACAGTCCTGTCAAATTTCACTCCAACCCTGACAAAGCACACATTATTTAACAGCAAGATTGAGCTGCTAATCCATAGAATCAGGTGTGCCAAATCTGGGTTGAAATGAAAACCTGCAGGACGACAGATCTCTAGGAACAGGGTTTTGCAGGCCTGGTTAAAGTATTTATTCCTATTTGTATTGATGACATTTTAGAGATGCTGGATCCAAGTGGATCCGAGCTGGCGGAGGTGTGACGTCGTTCTTGGAATTTGTGCTGAATTAAGGTTGAAATGAAACCCTACAGGTCGGTAGGTCTCCAGGAACAGGGCTGGGCAGCCGTGGTCTACGCAGACGGAGGGGGGCTGCAGTGCTCGTGGGGAGCCGGGAGGCAGGTGAGCGGAGAGGTGGCTCTGTAAGCCAGCGCGCTCCGCTCTGACGCAGTGCATTTATCCCCTTCACGTCTCTCCGGCAACATGATATTCCAAAGAGATGGGTCACATGACAGGCCGGTCTCTTCGGAATTTGCGTTGCTAGAGAGACCGGTGGCGGTGGCGGTGGGGGATAAATTTAGCACGTTAGCCCCAGACTCGCAGCTCTGGCTGTTTATCCTGCGCTGTCCTACTTTAAGGGCCGGCTCTCCGCTTCCCCCTCCCAGAGCGGGAGACTGTCAGCGGGCGTGCTGACGAGGGGGCGCGGAGGGAAGGCCCAGGAGGGGGGGGGGGGACGTCGGCTCGAATGCACATAATGTGGCCTAAACACTCGCTTAATTACCCTGCGCGCGGTGCCCTAACCTTTCTCCTACGGGGACCGGTTATCACAGCCCGACTCGCACACAGAGACGCCTGGGGTCTAGAGCTGCTCTCCGCACCGACACGGCGTGCACGAACCACCACTCAACCCTCGACACGACGCTGAATTTCTTTTAAACGGGCGGTAGCCGTTGAAAAACCCACCAATGGGGAAAGAAAAACACAAAGAACCCATAACATGCAGCGCCTGAGTGCGGCGTTCCCTCAGAGATGCACTCTGGGATAGACTGTCTGCATGACTAGCAGCACACTACAAGCAGCACTTACCATGCCCATACTGTAAAAACCGAAGGAGGAGGGGGGCGGGGGTATTTCGTGATTACTGTGGCAGCTCCACGCTCCCGTCCCACGCCCCGCTGGAAGCTGGGATGCGTCCCCCGCCCCCCCGTCCCGCCTCCTCGCTTTGAGGGGCGAGTGGCTTCCCCTCGGGCAGGATTACGGCGGCGTGTAATTCTATAAAGGCCTCTAACGCCGACGCCGGAACGACACCCTAAAGCTTCATTACATCCGTAATGCGTCCCGCTCAAACCATAACCGACTCCCGCCCGCTTTAATGAGGACTCCGCGTCGGAGCGGGCTGCTCTCTATAAACGCCGGTCACAGCGCCTTATGGGCGTCGGACGAGGTCGCGCCGGCCGCCATAAAGACGGAGCGAAGAGGCGATTATGAGACGGAGGATACTTTTGAAACAATCCCGCTAGGAAAAAGATGGCGTGCCGCAAAAAGCTCAAGAGTTGCCACTCGACGGTCGGCTGTTGAACGGGAGCACGTGCGCCATAAGCACCACAAGGCAAACAGGAAGAGACCCGGGATGGAACCATCCGTTCAAAAAATTTGCTAAGTGCAAAAGGAGAAAGACAGGACAATGGGAAATGGCTCTATGTGAGATGACTGAACGCATTAGCCCAATGATGGGGAGCACCAAAGACCCATTTCATGCCAGAAAAAAACCTGACCTGTAGCTTGTTCAAAAACGGAGTGGTGATTTACACCGCTGCTGCGCTGGCCACCCGAAGTTTACAGAATGACTGACGTCGTATCAGTGGTACTTAAGCATCACTTCATGATCACTTTGAGGGCACTTCGGGATGCGAACAACACCGGTTGCCATTTTGCAGCAGCCCTCTTAAATCCAAACTCTTATTGTCAATACCAAGATTTCCTGAAACCTTAATCCGCAAAAGAGACCCAAACAGACCAGGCTAAAACCCCTGAAAGCCGTCGACACTGCAGCCAGCAGAGTGTGTGGAGAAACACAGGTGAGGATTTCAATAAGAGCCCAAGGCCTGGGCACAGGCTGCAGCCGCACCCATACAACCTCACGCAGCCTGGTGATCACCATCCAGGAAGAGGGATAAATACACAGACTTTTGGGGGCCTGAGGCAAATAATAATCATTTGGGGGCCCCTCCAAAACATTGGCACCTTCTGATTCTTCTGCTTGGAAACCAATGCTGCTGTTGCTGGTGCATCTAGGGGGACCGCAGTGCCTGGTCTTCCTCAAGCAACTCGACTGACACGGCTCCACTTCAAACATTAACTCCCGACGAACCTCGGAGCCAAGGTATTTTACTGCGTCATCGCTGCGTCTCGTCCTCCTGACGGTTAAGTGCCTCGGAGGGTAATTCGCATTCATAACATGCAACACGGAAGCCACATTTACGCAGTTTATCGTCGTCGCCAGTTTATGTCAGGTCTGAGCGAATACCTGAACGGGAGGTTTGTCAAAGCTCATTTCTGAGACAAAGCCTTCACTTCTTCTTCGTGCACTTTACTCTGCTTGCCAGCCCCAATGAAGCAGCAGAAGAATGATTCAATACACACATCTCTACGATCCAACAACACCTCGCAATTACTTTAATGATGAAGGACTCACCCAACATAAGCACATCTAGGCAAGTGCCAACAACCACATGAAAACGAAAGCTTGCCGACTTTAGAACTCCAAACACACGTTTAATTTGTGATACAACACTAGAACAAGGACAATGCTTCGATCCGGCTAGGTTGTTCCTCAGGCCTTTCCCATTTCCATATCATCTCAGCCAGGCACCTAATCTCAGGGTGTGCATGTGATTATTTACCCACTTCAAGTACCACCTAAGCCAGGGAAAAACAAGAAATCGCAACTGCACGTGACATTTCAGAGTCGAAAAGCCGTTCGATACTGGAAACGTTTGGTGTAGAAGCTCCAGCTGTCTGAGGACTATGCACCAGGGCTTTCAAACTTCAGAGGAGACCTTTAGGGTGAACGGCAAGCGTGTAAAACTTTTTCCCGAGCCGGGATCTCAACGGATGAGAACACAGGAGCCGGTGAGGAGGGGCGGGGGAACGGGGGAAGGGGCACCAGGTGTTGGGGTGGGGGCCGCTGGGAGCCGCTGGGAAACCCAGAAGGGTGGGGCACTCACGCTCAGGTGAGCCGGGACACACCAGCCCAGTGAGAGAGGAGGAGGAGGAGGAGGAGGAAGAAGATAAAAAAGGTGAGCGGTCTGGCAGAACGCCAGGATGAGCTGCACACCGGCGCACCCTCGAGGGGACCGCAGCACTTTCGGTTTTCGAACGCCGTCGGCCAACTATGCGACCGCGGCCAGCACGTGAGCACGAACCGAAAACGGGCTGCATCCGATGCTCGCTGCAGGACCGGCTGCTGAGACCGGGGGGGAAGGGGGAAGAGGAACTACCACTCCACACGGCGATAGATTCAGTGCTTCACCATCTGCTCTGCGTGCAGGGTCAGGCACTGCTGGCCCATGCAGGACAGAGCGCTAACACAGAGAGGCCTCCGCATCGACGGCCTTTCTGCAGTACACCTCACCTGACAGTACATAGGAGCGTTGAGCTGTAGCGTGCAGTTGTAGTTTCTCTCTCAGCAGTGATCCCAGAGGCACTTTCAGAATGCCAGAGCACCGTGCGCAGCCTGAATAGGTACACTACAACGATAATTATCGAATGCAATAATGGTCATCTCCACCATGCCGTGTATTGCCTCTTTTTGTTTTTTCTTCTTCTTTAATTACAGCTGATGCCGCAGTAAACATCCACACTTCAGAGGCTGTGTGAAATGCTACCGGGGCAAAATCGTCAACCGCTGTTATCTAGCGGGTGTTTTTACGACAGCCAACCAGCAGCAAGGTCGCACAGTTTCCATGTGATCGTGTGATGCTCTTTTCTCAATAACAAGGGAACTGCAAGGTAAATAAGATAAGTGGTGACGTTTACCCAGAAGCGTTTTACGCGGTCTGACGACTGTAAATCCTCCACGAAGCTGATGCACTGACACGGCTTACCGCTGTAACCATTTCGGCCTTTTCAAACGCGTCTTCAGACAAAACAGCTCTACAGGGTTAAACCAGGTTATGGTTTTGTTTTTTTGGTCTTTTCATAGCACCCCCCCTTCCTCCCCCATTTATATGCTTAAGAGATTTCTGACTGATACGTTTCCACCGACTTACAGTGTAGTGCTCTACTAAGAAAAGACCCCATCAAGGCTTGCACATTCACTTGCAGAAGGCCAAACTTTGCTTATTTTTCCACTTCAAGAACTTTAACCCCTTGTGGGCAGATGCAACTTGCGCGTTACATCTCCCATAATAGATGGATGTGATGCCAGTGTTGTATTTGATCATATGACCTTTTTTCAAGACACATGACCGTTGAAATGCATTGTGATTCCTAGGCCTTTCTATAGGGCCATAACGTTTATTTGCTGTAAAAGGGTTTTGTGCTAGAGGCACCCCACCAGAGCACTCAACTGAGGGAGACGCAATAAAATGGTCACCTACGAAGCAAACGACAAACGCATCAGAAATCTCCAAAGTTGGCCATTCATTCATGATTTCTCTTCCACAAATCCGACCCGCACATATTTTAAAAATTCATAAAAAAATTTTAAGGGGGTTTTCCAAAACATGAGCGAGCTGGAACTTTTGAAGCAGAAGCCTAACTAAAATACAATGCGCTTGATGTTTTTATAGCTAAATATTAATGGCAGGGGACCAGTCGCCTTCCACCACATAAAAGGCTTGACTGCTCAAGTAGCCGGATATTCAACATGGAAATTAAATATCAAAGTATTCTTTCTTCTAACCAAAACAATGCTTACTAGTCAAGTTCAGGCCACAATACACATGTACTCCCTTTTTTGTTTTTTGAAAACATTCATGGAGACGCGCAATGTTTTTTGTTTTTTTAAAAGGAGCAAATTCTTGTGTAAAAAAAGTCTTATGTAATACAACCACCAATTTTTACAACAAACTATTTAATAAAAAAAATGGTGATGGCGGTATTTTAATTGACTGCAATCATTCTATGGAACTGCCCAGCATCAACCCGTACGGCGGACATTTCTCATTCATTATTACTGATGCTTCTCACAAGCGGACATTTCCATCGCCTTAAAATAAGCATCTACAAGGTGCTCCGTGCATCCAACTGGCAGCTTTCCAAAGGCAATCCCATTAACGTCAGGCTGGAATGCTAATGAGACGATATCATCAGAGCCCAGTTTGACAAGTTGGAAGAAGCTCCACTCCCTTTGTGAAATGACTGTTTGATCAACGCACCGTGCGGCAGGGCCTCATAAGATCCTAGTGTATTCTTCTTGTCACAATCTTTCCGTACTTACTTTATAATTGCTTCAAAAAAGCGGTCACTTAACGGCCGAATGAGTTGCACTGCAACAGTTGCAGTTGCAACAAAATCCAAGAGAGGAATTAAGTGAGTCTTAAGCACATCTACTTAAAGGAACATCGACTGTACGTGTTACTCCGGTTTAGTCCGCAGTGTGTGAAACTCCAAAAACATACGACAGCGCATATGGCCGTATGGCCCACGGACGAAAGAATGAATGAGTTCAGGTAGAATAACATCCTTCAGCGTCTTATCTGCTGTGAAAGTATTTATAGCCCTAGAAAGACTTTCAGGACGGGTTCCAGGAAGCAGGAAATGCCATTGTTCCTGATGCGTGGCTCAGACGGCACGGAGCGGTGTCAACCCACCTCCGCTCTCACGGCGGGCGAGAGAGGGGTCCTGTGGGCGAGAGAGGGGTCCTGTGGGTGAGCGAGGGGTCCCTGTGGGCGAGAGAGGGGTCCCTGTGGGCGAGAGAGGGGTCCTGTGGGCGAGCGAGGGGTCCCTGTGGGCGAGAGAGGGGTCCTGTGGGTGAGCGAGGGGTCCCTGTGGGCGAGAGAGGGGTCCTGTGGGCGAGAGAGGGGGTCCCTGTGGGCGAGAGAGGGGTCCCTGTGGGCGAGCGAGGGGTCCCTGTGGGTGAGAGAGGGGTCCCTGTGGGCGAGAGAGGGGTCCTGTGGGCGAGAGAGGGGTCCCTGTGGGTGAGAGAGGGGTCCCTGTGGGTGAGAGAGGGGTCCCTGTGGGCGAGCGCAGATACGGGCCGGTAATGAGCCCTCTGCTGCAAATGCTTATAGGCACACTGGCACAAAGGAATGTGGGACACAGAGAGAGGGAGAGGGAGAGGGAGAGGGAGAGAGGGAGAGAGAAAGAGGTGGAGAGAAAGAGAGAGGGGGGGGAGAGAGGGAGAGGGAGAGAATGACAGAGGCAGAGAGCAATGTCCCAGAGGGCCTTTCAGGCGTTTGAAGCCCGCCACTGAGAGCAGCCCAGAAAGAGAAAAGAACAAAGCGGTCTGACACTGCGGTTGTGTCGACCGTTTCAGAACACTGGCCCGCACTCCACTCTGGTTGCGGGAGTGCGAGCGGGAAAGCAGACCCACGCTCCTCTCTGCCTGACCCGGGCCGCCCCGCCGATGCCAAACGCAGACTACACAAACACACAGCAGATGAAGCCGGGGGTTAAACCAGCGGCGGCCCTGCAGGTTAATCACCGGCCCGCGCGCACACGAGTCGCATTCCTGCTGGGGGGGGGGGGGGGAGGGGGGGGGGGGCACCTGTGCATTCCAGGAGACAGTGGCAGGATATCTCAAGTCTTTATTCTCCACTTTCCTCTTCAACCAGCGCCGTGTACGATATTCCAGATGCCCTAAGATCCAGAACAAGCCGGTCCCTCCCAGCTATGAGAGCTTTATAAGCGAGAGAAAGCGTTATAAATGCCATAGAGCAGGCCTGTGCCGCTAATAGCCTCAATTTAGTCTGCAAAGCACAAAAAATACCGGGGGTGGGGGGTTTACAGTCGGCATCGGAGCAGCGAGACGCACATCTGGATGGCGATAAGAAAATTAAGCGGAGCCTGGTAAGCCGCGCCAGCGTCGCGCCCGTGTTTTCACCCGCCCGAGTCTCGCCGTCTTATCGAAGCGCGCAGACGCGGAGAGTAAATCCTGCCCACCAGATAGGAAGCCCCCCGCCCCCGCCCCACCCCCCGCCCCCGCCCCCCTCGGTAATAAACTTACAAGAACGGCACCGAGGGAACGGGAGGCGTGCGCACAAAAATCTGCCCCGAACCCCTCCTCTGCAAGCGCAACCTGTCAAAAAATGCTCGCCTCGTAACTAAGGTATCAGCGCACAGCTCTCTCCTGCAAAAATATTTGCTGAGGCAACAGCTCTCTTAATGTAACAAGTGATTAATAACAGGGGGGGGGGGGCTGGTTAAAAAAAAAAAAAAAGCCAAACAAACGATTAATCAAACTTTGCGGAGGATTAAGACTATCAGAGTCCTCTTTATTCAAAATTAAACGGATTCTTCTAATCTGTGAACGCAACGTAGGAGTGTAGCACACATTCCTTTGTAAAATAGCTTAATGTTTCGGCCTAAATCGATTCATAATACACTCAAAACCAGTTCTGAACTTGGACCTGGGAAACAAGCCTTAGGTTCCATTAAGCCAAGGACTGGACCAAGCGCGTCACCACACACTTCCAGCTACAGGATTAAAATTCCTCCCGCTGAGCGCTTGCACACACATTTGCGGTCCAAACAGCCTTGTTTCCACTGGAGCGCTTCAAAACGAGAGCGGTCCAAAGCTCAGTGTCATGGCTGCCAAAATAGCGTCAATGTTCTTTTTGCTGGTTGTTGTTTTGTTTGTTTTTTTATTATTTTTTTACCAAAATTATTTCCGTACACTGGCGAAAAGCCCACCTTTTCTTAGTGGGGGTTTTGTTTGCTTTTAAGTGAATCAAACAGATGCCGTTTGACAGTACTGCGAAGATAAAAACCACACAATTGGCACATAAAGTAGCATTTGTTAGAGACAAAAACTTGACTTGTATACCCACTTACATTCAAGTTTGTTGTTCGAAATAAAATTCATGTTTTATTTTGAAGGGGTCCAATTTGTTAAGAGAAATGTTTCAAAGAGGTGTGTCAAGTAAATTACTCATTAATTCCCTCCTCAGCCAGTGCATTAAAAGCTATGTAACAAGAAGGTTAAAAGTTCATACAAGGGCGAGCGTGAAGAATCGATATGTATTCACTTATATATCACTTTGTTTATAAACAGAAAAACAGCCAAAAAAAAGATGACTGATAACATGGGAAGTCTCATCACCTGGCAGTACTGTAATAGGGCAGCAGGTAAAAATGATGCTCAAGGATTTCAGCTTGCAAATGCTTTTCACACAAAACTATGGGAATTATCAAATCACCACTTAACATTTTAACATTGCCGTTGTCACACGATGCAGCTTATTGAAAAGTATTCAGCTCTGTCAAGTATTTCCATTAATAGCAGTTTTGTTGCATTACATACTCCAAGAAAACAGTGTATGAAGAGTGCTTCAAGGTTGTAGTCAAGTCAAGGACAAGTGCAGGATTAAGTGTTCGTGCTGACAGGCAGTATTCAGCAGTAAAACATTTGAAAAGTAAGATTTCTTTCTGTGTGCTTGCGTGTTGGAGACACTGCACTGTCCTAAAACACACTCCCTCTTTACCAAGACAGGTAAGGATATATTTATAAATGTATTTATTGACTTAATTTTTTGAAGCCATATGACAACTTAACTATTTATATCAAGGACATTTTCCCTGCATTAGGAGTTAATTAGGAATAATGATCACCATTCTGATCAAAAGTCAAAGTGTACAGAATGAAAAAGCAGCTAAATTTAGCAGTCAGAGTTCAGTTGCCTTCAGACTGCTGGACTAGCGGCAGTTCTCTTGACTCTGCTCCTGCGCTATGAACCTGATCAAGTCCACACTGTAGTGCGAGACGATCATTGCCTGGGAGGAGGCCGGGCACCCAACTGCAACCGGCGATTCAAGTCAACACGACCACCGACCAATCAGAGCGCGCTGGTCGAACCAATCACAGTGCAAGAAACGCATCCACGCAACATAAGTTCCAGGTGTTCTAGAGACCACAGCTGCACAGACCTCAGTGTTGAGTGCAAAGGGGCGGAGCACCTTACCTCTTGTTGATTGGCTTCTCATCCTTCTCGTAGGGCTTGACGAACCACTTGCCGATTCGGACGAAGCCCCGGTTCATGAGGCAGCGCTCCAGCAGGTTGTGGATGGCCTTGAAGAGCAGCGTGCGACACTCATACGAGAGGCCGCTCTCCCAGACCCCGTCCTCTTCGGCTGCGGAGGGGAGAAATGAGGCGGACCGCGGTTAGGCCCATGGGGAACGCCAGCAAAGCTCAATCACATCTGCATGCTTTCCTCTCACTAAAGTGCCTTCTCAGTAATGGCGGCAATAAAGAGGTAGGACAATGTCTCCTCCAAATGGTAGTCACGCGTTTTAGATCGATGCGGCCTGAAGGGTTGAAGTGGCAAGGGGAACAACTTGCAGCCTGAAACAAAAGACAAAATGCAGGCTTCCAATTTGCAGTCACTGTGATTTCAGCACACTGGTGATTCGGTTTCAGACAAAATTACAGAGGATGCTGACACATTGGGCCAAAAGATCCTAAAATCGAGTGAGAGTGGGGAGTCACTTGCCAGTCCCTTCACAAAGTCAGTCACAGGGCAAAGTGACAACCCTGCATTAGCACCTCTTTGCGAGGAGGAGAAAAAAAAAAAAAAAAAAGTGTACAATTTTCGATTTTACACCCAACCATGTCTTTTACGCTGAGTTCAGGAGTTCACAAACAACTTGTGCAGAGGCAGGCCGTCACAACAATTCAAATAAATGGAGGGGAGTCCCAAATTCTCAACAGCTTCGGAAGGGAACTATCTGCTCCTGCAAGACAGCCTGCATTTTCAGCCAATGGGCACTGTTACTAGATCTACTTACATCAAATAAAAACAGACAAATACTGCATTTCTCAAAAGTAATGAGTTGCATTTCCGCTTTTTTGGAACTTGTTGTGGCTTTTGAAAAAGACCGATATCTGTACTGGCTTATAGCAGGACCATGTCAGCAATTGAAAACAGCTTGCAAACTTTGTTCAAAATACAAGTTCTTTTGAAACTCCCACAACATCCAACAGTGACACTACATACTCTGGAGAATTTAGCTATGGGAATTAAATTTAAATACTTTTCAGGCAGATATTTTCCATCTACAGTTGCAGGATGTTCAACAGCATCATCAATGACAGGGAAGCCCCCAAATGCTTAGTACTCTGACTCAATGTGGAACATTTTACGATTTTCTCGACACAATGACAGGCCGATTTGTCCTTGCAAAGTACTGGAGTAAAGCCCGTTTTTTTTTGGTCTTTTTAAGACCCACAGAGCATTTTACCAGCATTATTTCACACAGAACACCGGGACAGGAATAAGTAAAAAAGCAACGAGTATCGGTCTCTTTCCAATAGGCTAATCATCAGCCTTTAGTAGACCGATTGGTTAAAGACCAAGTTGATAAGTTTCATGTAGCCATTCTTGGAAACAAAGACAAATGGACAAAGATTGTGCATGACTTCTAAGATGCAGTCTACCAAAACACGTAGCCGTAAGCCTACAGCTTTGCGTCACTCGTGTGCAGGGCACCCAAGGAGACGGAGGACAACAATAAGAAAGATAAATGGAAAATAAATGCGCTAAACTAAGCTAAACACCTCTGACACTCGACGGCGGTTCCAAACCAAAAGAGAGAGGACGACAACTAAAAGCATAAAGGTGCGACACACACAGGAGAAATGTGTGAGAGGCCCGCACGGCATGATCTTATCTCCGCAAGCTACACCTGCATGCGCAACCTGCCTCGGCACACAAAGACTACGGCTGCGCTGCCGGAGACAGGCCATTGATGATTTGTAGGCCATCCGACATGAACGTGACATTTTTGTGAACTACTTTCACGGCTGTGAGCCTGCCTCTAGAATAGAGAGCGGCGTGACACGAGGGCGAGCGAGCCGGCGTGACGCGAGGGCGAGCGAGCGGCGTGACGCGAGGGCGAGCGAGCCAGCGGGGCCGAGGCCGGGCTTGTGCCTTTCGCCACGGCCGCTTCCAGTCGCTGTCGCTCGCTCGTCTTTCTGGAATCAGGGAGAACATTCAGAACTAAACTTGGCTAAAGTGGTATCGGGTGTGCTCCCAACTCCCTGAATCCACAGCAAACCCAGAGTGGGACGGCCACCAATTCGGCAGATGGATTCGACATTTCGTCACGTGAACCAATGCAGAACACGGACTGGAAAAAGACCTTGTGCACTCTGTTCTTGTATTTCAAGCAGAGCTGTACGCTAAAACAAATTTGCCCAATGAGCGTGTGCTACCACATCACCAATACATCCCAATTAGCAGGTGTTCCTAAATGATATTTCCAGTTAGCACACTACTGGAAATGGTCCTGTAGAGCCCTGTAAAGTATTCATTAAGCCAGTGTTCCCATGCTTTGACAAACAGGGTGGGAAAAAAAATGCAACTTCTTTTTCAAGTAGGCAATTTCTAAACAGGAGAGCTGTGACGGCCTGTTTGTTCTGTACAGATATTCACTTCAATCTCCCTTTTGATTGACAGCCCACTAAACAGTCCCACCATTCCAGTCCAAACACATAAAAAGCCATGGTGGCCTGGTTTCCCAATAATCATATCTAAATGACCAGCAAATTACCACGACCTTCATCTTCCTGCAGTAAGCACCATAAGAACTCTTCTGCTATCATAATTCAAAACAATTTAAAATATCGCGAGTAAAACGGGCTCGACTTCACGGTTTGCTTCGGTTACTTCGTGTCACTGACAAATGATGATGCCGACTGCACCGGATCTGCAAGACTTGGCAAAGCCGGGATGTCAAACAGACCAAAAACCAAAGCATTTTAATTACCCCATCAGCCCTCTAAAATATTCACCAACAAGCCCCGTGAAAAATGGCTTTTTGGAAGGCAGCTGCCTACTTGACACCCACGCTGTGAGAAAAAAAGGATCTTAAACTTGCATGAAACAGACAGGAAATTCAAACCAGATCCATATCACAATAACGCGGGGATTAAGCCGCTGAAATATTGAAGCTCTCCGAACCGCACGTGATGTTTGCCAGGCGGATTGGCAGGTCTGACGCCACGGCAGGGCTTTTATTAATTCATTCCCTCATCCGGTTCACAAACGCAATTTGTTGCAATATCTGAAATTTACACCTGCCTTATCCTCTCTCCCACCCGCTTTTTTAAAGTTGTCTTTTGAGCCGTAATTTGGAAGGAACCGAAACCTTTGCCGCGGAGGTTCCTTATTTTGGTGTGCAGCTAGCTCTGCCCACACACATCCTTCTGAAATTGATGCAAGGGCCGTATTAATGTCTACAGGGCGGACAGTTGGAAGCAACACTATATGACGACTGGAAAATGGTGGCATGTACGCACTTGCTGTTGGAATAAAAACTGACAAGCACTTGAAACTTCCAACAGGACCCCATGGGGGGGGAATACAATATAAAATAATGGAGTGCAGAATAAAATGCACAATTTCTCAAACGATTCCCTCTACGCTCCTCATGCAGATATTCCAGACTCCTAAATTTGTGCCTTTACCTCCGCAAATGAAAATGAACCAATGCCACGACTTTTAGTGCTAACGTTTCAAAGTCACTGCAACTACAAAAATATCAACAATAGTCCAGCCAAAAGTGTGCCAAAATGAGCCTTTTCTACTGAGCATGATTAAACAATTCTGGTTTTGAGCTGAATATGGCTACTTAAACCAGGTGAATTCTTAACTCAACACAAGGGAAAACTTAATTAATGGCTTAAATTCTGGAGCTATGCTTCATATAAATTATCTTCAATAAATCTACATGGAACAAATTATATCAAAGCAAACGGCTAAACCTCAATCAGCACAGTGCTTGTTGGGTAATGCTGTTTGCGAAGGGTAAAATGGTTATCTGACTTAAACGGACTTTATAAAATAAAGACAATTACAAATAAAAACACAGCTTTTCCCACTGTCAGCACTCATTTGAATAGGCAACACAATTCTGCTCATTGGCACGCTGTTCCACCTACTCATATTCTGTATGACCATCCAGGAAGTATGTTTAAACAGGTGAACACAACGGTTAAATTCCAGATCATGGACCTCAGTGGGGTAGCAATGGCAAAAATATCATCGTCATTCCACTCAAAAATCTCAATGCAAGGATTTCCCACTGAGAATCAAGACTGGGTAAACTCAACCAAATCATCAATGAGCCAAAAGACCCAGCTCATAACTACACGCTGAAATGACCTTAAAGAACACTGCAGTGCAGTGAACTAACTAACTTCATCCCATATGACCATGTAATGACTTCAAAACTTGTACTTGTTTCAACTGGCTGCCGATTTCCGCTTACTTTGAAGTTAATCATAATAAAATTAGCGAAGGCACTTCGGCGATTAATGTTCATCTACCAGGGGGTCTTTTGTTCAGACATCCGAGGAGCATCACTCCACACACCATTCAGTCTCAGAAGGGGTGCGTGGTGCAGTTCCTCTCCAGGGCCGCTGGGAAGGCAGCTTGCATTCGGAAAAGTCTTTAGACTTTTTTTCATTACTATTCCACATCACATTATCATTATGGGATTAACCAGCAAAACACCATGAACAGAATTTATTTTTGAGGAAAGTTTGACAGTTTATATGTCCCAAGAAGTCAATATTCACGTCCAACAGACACACACACAGCAAATGGGGGAGAGAAGTACCAAGTAATTTTACAAACAACATCACGAACACTCAACACAAGTATAAACAAATTATTTGGGACGTAATTTCACTTTAAGAAGCTTCCCAAAGGCTTTTTTAGTGTTAAGCGCGACGTCCCCATGTGACAGGAGAACAGAGAATGGTCCCCTTTCGCCCTTTCGTATGCGCGGCTGACAAAAGGACTTCTGAGAAAATGACAAAGGGGAAGGTGAAATAATAATGATCTGGAACTCTATACTGGCACAGAGCTTTCAGAGAAACGCCAGGGCCTCGAGTATTTTAACAGAACCGAGAACGTCCACAGAATCGCCCTCCTTTCGGGGACGGGAGAAGGCAGAGGCGACGAAAATATTTACCCAGTCAGCTGAGGACATGCTTGCGAGATTTTTCTGAATGAGCAGAAAAAAAGGGCTTTCAAAACCGGGCAAACACAGAGAGTCTGGCGCAGGCTGGAACACTCGCGAGTTAGCAAACTAGCACGGCTCAGAGAGCAGATCCTGTAAACATGTCCCTTTTTTAAAGTCTTTTTAACCGATGGTAAAATCGCAAAACACTCAAAAGCCTGTTAAGAGAGCTAAGAAGCATGACTATAGAGGAACGGCCAACTGAGAGGTGCTGGCAGCGGAAAGCTGTTTGCAATCGTTTCACTCGGTACAATTATAATGGAGTCTCGTGGGGCTCCTCTCAAAAAACATGGACGCCGGCCACGCGTCGAAACGAGTCGGCCAACTATATTTTACATTTTGGCAGGGGGCTTCTGTCGGAGTTACACAAACACACATGTGCGCACACTTTCCAACAAACCGTGGAAACACCAGCAGGTAAATTAGGCAGTTAGCGAGTAGCACCGGAATGTCCATCCAAGTCCAACACTTGGGTCAAAACCACCTGGGAACCATGTCTGGAAACCCAGTCCGAGACCAAGAAACTACAACTCTGACTTGTGCTTTTAAAACAAATCTTTTTGGCACTTTATGTTTGTGAGAACTGGAGTCATCCATTCTTTTTTTTTGCCTAAGAGAGCAGCCGCTGAGACTCCTTCTGCAGGACTCATACACAGGAACAGAAATGTAAAAGCCTGAAATTCTAATTTAACCCCTAAAGCAAAAAGGATTCCAGCAACTGAACAGATAACTCGTCCTTGTTTCTCCGTTTCTCCCTTTCATAGGTCCAACGCCACAAAGCACCTCGAAACACTTTGACATGCAAAAATAAATAAATGCAACAAAAAAAGCAAGAGCCACGAGATTTAAGAACACACTTTCACATGTGCGCTTGCTGCCAGAAACCAAAAAAAAAAAAAAAAAAAAAAAAAAGGTCCACTTCATAAATAAATTGATACAAACTAATAACCAGAATTGTGGGCTGGGCTTAGAAGAAGAAAAATAAAGTCAATGTATTAAGGTCTAGCAGGGAAAAAATGACATTCCACTCAAAACAATAAAACATGTTTTAAAACAGACGGCTGAAATGGAGTGCAGAAGCGATGCTGATTTTATCCACGCCACTGGCGGTACAGTGCCTCACACGGCGAACAGCCGGGAGAGACCGTCCCTTCAGCGGGTCACACCGGAACCGGCTCCTCTCACATGCCCGCGGGAAGGTCAGGGGTCAGCCCCAACACGGCCGACACGTGTTCCTCCTCACGGGACCGCCCGCGCTAACGGTGCTAACGCCCGTCAGTCTCCATGGACACAGGAGTGCCATCGCTTTACAGAGAGGCCAAGACTGAGGGGCGGGCTTTCAGCCCACACGTAGGGAACACCACAGGGGCTTAATGGGCCGATTGGTCAGAATTCAGAGCGTCAGAGCAACCACTGTGGAGCACTCTTAGAAGGGATGACTTCTGGGAATTGGGGAACGCCAGAAGTGAACATTCCTCACTCTGGCAAGACACCTCACCCCCCACCTCATCCTTTTCAAGGTTTAATTTAAAAAGAGCATCCTCAGAAACTGACAGGGAGCCTCTGAACCCGACTGCAGACAGCTGACAAGACCACTTGTGTTTTTTTTTTGTAGCCCAGCGCACCCCCTCCTTGGCCAAAATAGTCTGCTTTGCATCAAATGTTCACTAGGACTGCGTCTCGCTGTCCACTAAGCCTCACTCTCATTTGTTACAGGGCACAGTTCATAAACAATGTAAACAGAAGTATTTCATAATAATACAGTAAGATATTGGTGATGGTGGTGACCTGACTGCTTATCACAGGGAGTCATCGCACTACTCACAAATCTTATCTGGCAAACGGATAAACACAAAAGGTAACAGAAGACTAAAAAAAAAAAACTAAAAAAAAAATAAATTCAAGTTTACTTTTCTGAAGATGGCAAAGTATGATAATCGGTCATAAAAAAATATTTTTTACAATATCAATATCCCAGGGAAGGGGAGGAGATCAAAAGTGAACACACATCAAACAGAGATGAGAACGTCTGCCGTTACGGCAGGAAGACATTCAGGAAACCGTTTCAATCAACTCCAGGAGTCCAAAAAACTGAGACAATGGCAGCACGTCCCCGTCAGAAAACCTCCCAAAGCGCTCCAACGAGCCGTCATCCCCTCCAGGATGACATCACTCCCCCCCGCTCACTCAACTCATACGTTTTGTTCCACGCCGACACAATACCATAAAACACGATTGTTTTGAACTTAATTACGCTACATCAACTCAATGCACTTTTATTAGGCAATAAATGTTGCCCATTCCCTAATGGCAGCCGGTGATGAACGACACATTTTATTGCGTATTAATTTTTCGCAAATTTTATCGCCCGTGAAAATAAATAAATAAAATAAACCTGCGGCCGGCTGGCAGGCCGCATATCTTGAGCGGGAAGGTAAATATATCACCCCGGTAATTCTTCGTTTGCGCTGTTCTCCTGGAGCCGGCTAATTGGCCCCGGAGAAGAGCGATGCCCCGGCCCGGGGAAGGGGACGGGCAGGGCCGGGCCGAACCATCCGCACGGGCGGGGGGTGATTTATGGGTTGGGCTGAGGGCCGTGACACATTTACGCCGTGCTCCTGTGTGGGACGGAGCGAACAGAGCTGACCTTTTAGGGCGCTCTTAAAGATGGCGGGGCGACGGCCCCCGAAAAGCTGCTCGGGCGCGGAGCTGGGGGTTTAGGCTGGCTGGAGCGGAGAAGCACAGGGAACAAAAGGTGGGGTTGAGGCTGGGGGGGGGGGTTGGTCCCATCAGCCACAGGTTTCTATCCACAAGTAATTGCTGCCGCAGTCGGTCATTAAACGCCGTGATTAATATCTTGTGATGTGCGGGACTCCAGGGGATTGTTCCAGCCAAGATGCAGGATTGGAGTGCCTCACCCATCTTCTCTCTCTCTACCTCTCTCTCTACCTCTCTCTCTCTACTTCCGTCTGCGTGCGGGGCGCTAGGATAGCAGTTTTTCGGGAGTCTCCGTTACTAATTAATGAGCGTTTCCGGAGCGGGGAGAAGGGCCGCACTGGGCGGCGTTCACGCATGGCTACTCCCCGCGCGACGCACCGCGGCCCGGGGAGGATTCGCCGGAGAGAGGGGGCCTGGGAAACCGGGCACGGGGGCGGCGGAAGAGGAGAGGAAGAGAGGGAATAGGAGAGAGGAGATTACCGCAGCAAAATGGGAGATCCACTGCTGCGACACCGTGGAAACAATCGCTAACCGGTGTCGATTTGCCATTCGCGATTCGGTTTATTTCGCCGTGCCCAAAAACAGGTTGAATTAGAGCGCTATTTCTGAGGTTACGGTTATGTTCCACCGAAAATGCATCTTCCAGATCATTTCAGAGGTACATACTTCAGTTATCATGAGGTGCGGACTTGATAAATTCAGACAAAATATGTAAATTAGCTCATTTGCATACTTTATTCAAGATGGCGGAAATGATAAATTCAAACATTTTTGTAGTGATCTATAATCTGAATATATAATCTGAGCCAAAATATCGTTATAATTCTTTCAAATTCTAAATAAGACATGTTTGAAAATTGTATTGAGGATTTATTAATATATTATTTCTTTTCTTTTTTTCCCCAGTAACCAATATTAATCAAAACACTGCTGGATATGGAGTAAAGGTTTCCAGTAGTATTGTCCAAAATCAGGTTTTGAGAAAGACAGAAATGGTAATTATACTAATTTCACCATACACACGGCATAATCATTCAAAAGGTGGTATTATCCTGAAAGCTGAATAGTTGAGGAAGGATGATTTGCAGCAGTAAAGAGGTAAATTTGACAGAAAATTTGAGTTTCTCAGTGGAACAGAAACGTCACGGGTCGCACCGGGCTCCAGTTAAAGGAAATGCATGTTTTTACAGCCCTTTATTACTGCCCATGTTCCCTTTTTATGCAAACTCCCGAGGGAACAGCATTTACATGAACTCACAGTGCAATGTACATCGCTCACCTGGCCCCACCACCCAACTCAAAATGGCCAACTGACAGATGTGCGAGGGTGCTCTTTAAGGCACAGGAGGTACGGAGGACTGTCGAAGGGGCAGGGGGCACAGGAAACGAAAACCAGACGGGACAGGTTTCTCTGAAATACTGAAATCCATCTTCATCAAAAGGCGGAGGAAGCCAAACACCCAGAGGCCTTTAAAGGTCCCTTATTGTGGAAAATGACATTTCCCTAGCAATGTGGATTATGAAGGAGTTGTGGCTGCTATAGAAACACTGTAAAAGTATCAAAAACCCACAGTCCCCAAAGGAATCCACACAATCCGTATGAAGAAACTGTACATTTAAACAAGCCATATGGACTTCTGTAACTTTGTGACATCAGAACTATTCACTCATTTGCATGTCTACCTGCAGCACAACCCACTTTGTAGCCAGAACAAACCCAAGCGCTCGGGACAGAGGACGTCAGTTAGTTGCGGAGCTAGCCAGCCCATCGGAACAGAGCTTCGTTGACATTAATGAAATGACAGTCACTAAAATTTAGGCGCTGGCTCATGAGAGGTGCTGGAGAATGGACACGTAAAACTAGATAGAGATAGTTTTAGGAACTTAAATCCACACATGTTTTCTAATGGATATCAGGACCTAAAATAAAACCTTGAAAAGGTGTAAAATACGGAACCTTTAGAAAACCCTTCGTGAAAACGAAACCACTAATCCTTGCGACATCACCCAAAATTCTTCCCCAATCAGTTTTCATTTGTAAGGTCAGCCTAAAAAACAGAACTGCTCATTTTTCTATTTTTGCTACAAGTTCTGAACAAAAGTCGACACGCGCTCCACCCGTCAAACCTTTTAGTCATCCTTTGCGGTTTCACCGATGACTGCAGTTACTACGGCGGTCACAACCTATGACCGAGACGCACATGAGCGCTTTTTAATACGGCACGAAGCACCCTGCCGTCAAGTGACTCTCGCCGTAGAGCCATGTAACCGCGGGTTACCACAAGCAAACACCGTCGACCCCGTGCAGGCACCTGCCAGGCAGCAGTGGCCAAAAGCCTATTCGTTGGTTTACTTGTGGAAACGCAGACGCGGGGGGGGGGGGACCCGAGCCGGTCCGGATGACTGCGCGGTCGTGTCGGAGGGAAGGCGCACGACACCGCCACTCACTCGGCGTGACTGTCACGCACCCTCTTCCCTCCTGACAAAATTCCCGCGGGGCAATTTCACCCCCGTTTTCTCCCATTTTCCGTTCCGACAGACGGAGCCCGTCGACGTATTGCCTTCCCGAGGAAGCGGCGAAAATAGCGGGCGTAACGGGATCAAGTGGAGGAGAAATACTCTGGTTTTAATAGAAGAGCTGTTCTGAGATGCGATTCGACAACAGCGGCCAGGCATCGGGCGAAAATAACATGGCGGACGTCAAAACGGCATTCCGACGGACTTCTCAGAAGAAGCGCCTAAAAGAACCGCGTGTCCCATTCAAATTGGACGGATAGTTAACGTGACTTCAGAGTAATGTACCGCAGGCTAGCATCATCAATGAATCTGTTTTTAATTTTTAGTCTCCACACTGTTCAAAATATAGTGACAGTTGGCTGAAGCAGAATTGTACGGCCCAAGAAACAGGACATGGAGTTAGACAAAGACCCAATAAACCTGCATCACCAGTAATTACAGGATATGGCCAGTCCTAGGCCAAAAGATTATCAATTGTGAGAATGGCAAATTATGTCACACACACAACTGTACCTGCTGTACAACAAATTCTTACATTCACATAAACACAGACATATTTCAATATATTTCTAATAAAATGGCAAAGGGCATTTCTATTGCATGTATTCTGTTGCAGGTCTTTTCTGAACAAAAAATGTGGGTTCCTTCAGAAAGAATAAAAAAAACAAGTCTAGGCAGGTTTGTGAAGAAGATATTCAATACTTTTCAGTTTCGTTTCCAGCGCTACAATGCTAACTTAAGTGCCATGTTTGCTTAAGCATGTAGATTTCTGCCAAGCTAATGACCCTCTACAGCAGGACTCTTGTTTGCAAGGACCGTGCAAACAGCACTTGCGCTCCTTATGCAGGGAAGATGGCAGGTCACTGGGGATTTACACTGGAAGTATTCAGTTTCATCCAAACGCAGTTATACCCAGTACCAAAAACACCACGCCACAACCTGACAGCGTTTATAAAAAAAACACTCCTCATAGCGAGGCATGTGGCTGACTTCATAGGTCGCCTGACTCAAGGCACAGACGTAATTATAAAGACGTAATTTATGTGGGGGGGATGGGGATACTGTTACAAGACCCCCTTACATATTATATGACATGCCAAATAAACCTTCCTGCCCCTGAAATAATATAGCACGGTGACAAAAATAATTTCAGATATGGAAGATGGAGATTTCATGATGCGATTGATAAAGTGACCAGTAGTTTGATATTTTCACCTTAGAACTTAGAATTAGCCAGAAATGATCATGCAATGGCTCTTATTTAAAAAAAAAACATTCTTCCGTGGAGGCATGCACCCGTGCTCTCCGTTCTTCAACCACCCAATGTTCAGATTGACGTTACACGTGTTTATTCCCGTCTGAATAAAGTAAAAAAGGAAAGGCGGGAGCTCTCCTTTTAAAGAAATGGCTGATATGTGGGAACAGGTTTTCCCGTTGGCGACAGTGGGTTGAGTCGGGGCACAGGTGCTTGTTTTTAAATCGACCGAGAGCGACCGCTCTCACCAGCCGTCAACTGGTGACCCTTAGAGCCCTACACACGTATCTCCCAGCTATAGAGCGAGCAGGACGCACCTCCAAAAGCAGCCCGCCGCGAAGAGCTAAGAAACATCAACGCATCGAACAGCGTCCACAAGCGAGCGGGCCCAGGAACCGCATGACAGTGGAGTAACCCCGCGAGCTCTCTCTCTCTCTCTCTCTCTCTCTCTCTCTCTCTCTCTCGCTCTCGCTCTCGCTCTCGCTCTCGCTCTCTCTCTCTCTCCATTACGGTCTCCACCATCGTGCTTGAAGCAGGACTTTGTGTTCCCCGGCTCCACCGCCCGAGGGCTTCTCTGCGAAAGCTCGCTGATAAGAAACTCTCTTCCGCCGTCTAGCAAATACAAGACGCCTTTCATTTTGCCACAGAGCGCCTTTAATGGCGGGTTGGACGTGTGAAACTGAATTACTGCATGGCCAACACAAAGGGCTATATGTCGAGTGGCTATCTCCCCAATCTGGATGCACACAAATACGCTGTGACACCGACGTGCTAATGTAGCATTCAGCTTTCTTGGTGAAGTATGATGTTCCACAAGAAAAACAAAATGGGGGTGGGGGGATTGGGGTAGAATTAACTGGCTTTTGTTTTTTCTACAAATCCAATCAGGATACATCTCATCTGCAACGGACGACCAATTTCCACCTGCAAATGTCGAGAGAGAATATAAGTAATGTTGACAAAAAAAAAAAAAAAAAAAAAAAAACATGAACAACTGCTTGTTGTTCAATGCCTGAACAGGATTCACGTGTCAGCCGGGCTCGTGTTGCGCACGCGATGCTAACAGGTAGCCTAGCGAACGCCCAGGAGAGAGGAGGCTGGCAGCAGCTTAGCCAGCACCGACATCGCCGGGGACCGGCGGGGGGGGTGGCGGATTGGCGGGTGGAGGGGGAGAAATGAGGCAGAAACGAACCGCAGAGCAATTACCCTCCGAGACAGACTTCCATCCCTAATTTCTATGCAAAGATCAGACGTTCTTTGAGCGAAATGCACTCATTTATCTCCACACTCTGGGTGCCCCTGGATAGAGAGCGCAGCCCGGCTTTACAGACGATTTGCATGAGAATAAAGCCCACGGTCCACCGAGGGGGTACCGTTTAATTTAGCAATCGCGCTCGCCCGGCTGGAATCGCTTCCGTACGTGGCCGCGGGAAGATTGCGATTGCTTTTCTCGAGTGTTCGGTTAAGAACGGGGCGAGTCCCCGATGTCGGGGAAACAGACCGCCACCCTCCGCCTCCGCAACGCCTCCTTAGACCCCCACCTCCTCCCCCTCTCCCCAACCCCGAACCTCATCTCCCAACCCCGAGCCACCAGCGCCACCACCCCCTCTCTCCCTCACTGGGCTTTCCTTGACTGGTGATTAAGTGGCAGGCATTAAAACATCCCTCTGGTTCCCCACACTTTCTCCCCCCCCACCTCCCTCCGGAGAGAAGGGATTAGTGGCGCGCTGGTTTGCCGAAATGGCACTCACTCAAATTTAAAGACTTTCACACTGGCCACTAATCTGATGAGGGAGCCAACAGGCCCACAATGCAGCGCAGATCAGAGCCGCGCGGGGAGCCCTCACCGGCCCGTTTTTCCGCGCGCACACTCGCCACTTTCATTACATTACATTACATTACATTAAACTCGCCACTTTCTCATTTGGCTTTAAAGACGGGAGGGGGGAGAAGAAAAAAAAAAAAGAAGTGTGGTATTAAGAAAAAATAAACACTGGTTTTAGCTTGTTGCACAATACTGCTGGGCTCAAATTAAAATGCCAGCATGGGCCACGGGGTGCAGTGCATTTTGGGGGGAAAACCGGCACCGAGTGGAGCACTTTGGGGTGCAGGTCAGCGCATATCGGGGTGCGGAGCAGTGTCAGCTGACTTTCGGCAGAGCTCTGCCCTTCCTTTCTTCCCTCCTCTCGCTTCGTGGGGCTCGCCCGGGACGAATGACGGACAGCCGAGCCGACGAGCAGCGGCTGCCCCAGATTTCATTACCCGTTACTTCACCCAGTCTCCCCACTCCGGCTTCACCCACCTCTGTACAGGCAGGCCCACCCCAGGGAAATCTGCGCTGGACTGTGGGCGAGACGGGGGGTGTGGAAATATGGGCTATGTCTGCGAAGGAGCGACCGGTTCAGACCGGTTCAGACCTCACTGAGACCTCACGGTGTGACCGGTTCAGACCGGTTCAGACCTCACTGAGACCTCACGGTGTGACCGGTTCAGACCGGTTCAGACCTCACTGAGACCTCACGATGTGACCGGTTCAGACCTCACGGTGTTACCGGTTCAGACCTCACTGAGACCTCACGGTGTGACCGGTTCAGACCAGTTCAGACCTCACAGTGTGACCGGTTCAGACCGGTTCAGACCTCACAGTGTAACCGGTTCAGACCGGTTCAGACCTCACAGTGTGACCGGTTCAGACCGGTTCAGACCTCACGGTGTGACCGGTTCAGATCTCACTGAGACCGGATCAGATCTCACAGAGACAGGTTCAGATCTCACAGAGACAGGTTCAGATCTCACAGAGACAGGTTCAGATCTCACAGAGACCGGTTCAGATCTCACTGAGACCGGTTCAGATCTCGCTGAGACCGGTTCAGACCTCACTGAGACCGGTTCAGACCTCACTGAGACCGGTTCAGACCTCACTGAGACCGGTTCAGACCTCACTGAGACCGGTTCAGACCTCACCGAGACCTCAGGGTGTGACTGGTTAGGACCTCACTTAGCGGTCCTGCAGCAGCGACTTCCACCCGGCCGTGTCGGCGCTCGGCCACGATCCCCGTTCTAACAGGACACGAGCCCCCGCGGCCGGTGGATTGAACGCTGTCCCAGAGTCACAGCGGTGACCCTCTCTGGCACAACGTGGGCGGCATGCTGGCTGGCGCCCAACTCTGGAGCACCGGGGTCCAGGTTTTAGGGCTTCCTAAAAAAAAAAACGAGCTTGGCGGTTACATCAGAGCTCACACAGCCCGGGCTCCGCTCTGCCCACCGTCAGCCCTCGGTGTGAAGAGGAGAACCCAACCCTTCGGCAGGGAAACCCCTCCACTGCCCGGTCCATCAGCCGATTAAACAGAGCACTCCCCTGCCGGGACAAGTGGACCAGCAGAACTGCCTACACGGAAAAAGAGCAGGGATAAGCTCAGAAAGCACAGGACACACAGGCTGCCACGCTGAGCGTCAGCTCAGTAAGAGTATCTACACTTAGTCTGAGGGATTATTTGATTTAAGCCCTTTTATCCACACAAGAAAAGCAAAGTGATTCCACTCCAGAAGACACACCTATCATTAGAAGTGAGGATATCCAAAACGAATTCCAATTGAATATGAACGAAAAAACGAAATGTTTCCTGGATATGCCTGAGGGAGCCACGGAAACTTCCGGCTCCAGAAGTCAGGGGAGTCTCTTGTCCCCTGCTTATTTTGCACCGAGTTCTTCGAGCGCCTTCCCACAATGAAGTCTGCACTGAAGAAAAACCAAAGCAAAAGTAACGCTCTGCTCAACAGAACCACCCTGACCACTGCTGTGGCCATGAAAAAAAGGGCTGGTAGCCTGTAGGAACAGGGACAAATTGGCAGCCATTTCCCGGCCACTAGCGGCACCACTGCGGATAATGAAGGAGGGCCATGGACAGCGCCACGGGGCTCTGGAGCCTGCTCAGGAGAGGGCACGAATAAAGACAGGGGTCCGCCCCGAAATGAGAGGGGCCCCGACTTCATACGCTCGCCAGCTTTCCGCCTCACCGATCCCATCTCCGCCTCCGGCCCACCCCAACCCCAAGCCTGCCCGCACGGTGCTCCTGAGTTTCTCACCCACCTCCAACCACCCGCGCCCCCAACAAAGCATAACACCTACCCCCATGGCCATCGCTCCACACGCCCCAATCACGCCGGCCTCACTCCTCCCATCGAGGTGGTTAGCACACAAGGGGTTAAAGGAGCTCATTTCTCCTGCACTGCTTCTCAGCCACCTCCAATCACCCATGCCCTGCCAGAACACCCCGCTATCCTGACCCCAGTGCCCCCCCTGCCCTCCCCCCAAACCCCCAGCCTTCTCATTTGAACCCCTAGACCTCGTACGAGTCTCACATGCAGCGGAGCGCGGTGGTCTCGTACGGGGGGGTGACGGGGGGGGGGTGCGAGTCGCTGCGTCGTGCCGATAACAATCACGCACAAAGGAGGCGACGTTTAAATATAGAGCGTTTGTCTCATCGTCAGCACTTGCTCCGGGCAGCGGTGGCACACCTGCAAGCACCTGCAGAGTCGGGTCTACAGGGGTGGAGCTATTCGAGGCCTGCCCCAGGAGGGAGTCACGAAATCCGAGAGAGATTCTGTCTAATGACATTAACATCCAGGATAACACTTCCACAGACTCCACTGCCAACACACCGCCAGTACGCTCATCACACCTGCAGCTCTGGAAACAGAACAACATCCCGACTAATTACGATCCCTTTGAACACCGCCTAAAAACGAAAAGGGACCTTTCAGACATGCTTTTACACGTCCCAACAAAGCGAATACCCCTTTTTTCCCCCCGCAAATAATGTAGAACATAAACAGGCTGCCACCAGAATTTTTACAACACCGCCTAGCTCCAAAGTGAGTGCATAAAAAACTGTCACTGCCTTTTACAGCATGTGAAGATACTAACAAACAAACTTTCGGCAAAACAGCAAGACATGAACCAGAAAAAACAAAGTGCGAAAAACAGCCCAAAAAGACAAAAACGAGAGAGTTGCCAAGCGCCCCACTGGGACCTTCCCGTTCTTCTTCCCCTCTCCCTCGGCTCTTACCTGCGAGTTCGTGGTGGATGAGCTCGGCGAAGTTGGGGTCGTCGCCCCACCAGAAGAGCCAGAGCTCACGGCGGCCGGGCGTCTGGTGCCGCCGCCACACGCTCAGCACGTCCGACTTCAGGCAGCGGCTGAAGCTGCACAGGATGGGGTCCTCCTCCGTCACCGGGAAGAGGATGGGGGCGGAGGTGGGGCCCTGCCACACGTAGCGCTTCCATTTTATCCCAGTCAGGTCAGCCTGAGGGAGGGAGGGAGAGAGAGAGAGAGAGAGAGAGAGAGAATCAGCTCTGCTTCAGGAGCAACCCAGCACCTGTAAACAAACACCCCGGCTAAGCTGCGTTTAAAAAGTAGGCATTAATCCTCTTTAACAGATAGCTTTTGCAAAGGAACGCATACGACGACCTGGGCGGGTGCGCTGGCTACCGAGGCATCTTATTTGTATGAAAACGGAGGCACCGGAGCTCAACTTTCAGTCTCGCGCAAAACCGGCTCCATGCTGAATTTACAGCGAGCGGGGTCTTGACTGTCTTAATCCGTTTTAATGAGGAGCCCGTCAGGAGCTGGGTGTTTTTTTTTTTCCTGTGAAACGCAGTCTGGCCTTTATGGAGGGAACAAAACGAAGGCGTCAGTAAATCACAAGCGCCGTTTAAGCGCTGAACCTGGAAGGTTTCGCTACGGTGCCGCAACGAAACGTAGTGGAAGTCAACCTCTTATCACAGGGCAAAGGAACCAAGGTGGTTGGACCTTAAGGAATGGTCGGGTAAGAGCAGAAGTGCTTCATTTCAATGGAATTCCACTTTCTGTTGACATTTTTTTCCCCACTCAGGGTCTCCTCTGGCATTCCACTCTAGCACAACAAGAGAATTGTTCCAGGTCAGATGCTGTTCCTCTGCAGGCAGGCAAATCCATTCAAATCCAGCTGAAACCTAAATCAAGCTAAGTGGTACAAGTGCAGGCCTAAATAATCCCAGTCATCCAGCAGCAGTCACCTTAGAAGCACCGCGGATTAGCCCTGAGATACGAGGCGAAAGGATTCTCGGACTGTCAAACTAGTGCAGAAGTGTCAACCTTGAATAATACCAACACAACATCATAACAAGCCATTTTCTCTACTCTAGAGTCCCATTTTCAGGTTGTGTTGCTCAATCCAAACAAATGTATTTACAGTGGTGCGATTAAAGTACATCTCATGATCTGAACAATAATTTTACCACAAAATAGAGAAAACCAAAAGTGTAAAGTCCACAGTCTCCAGGTATTAGAATGTGGACTTCATAAAGCTATTCAAAATACTTTAGGGTGTGAGGATGAAAACTAGCCTGTGAGCGTAAGCTGTATATTAAAATGTGCATGTATATGCATGCAGACACCCACGCATCAGAGTCCTGATCAAATCCGCCATTTGACTCGACGATGACTTGCCACTTGTCATAAGCACATTCTTCTGGTCAACCATAACACAACACGTACATCATGAAAATTTTCCATGTCTTTCAGATAAGACTGTTTCAGAACAAAGGATATACCATCACTTGCAAAATCATGGTTGACAAAATAAAGTTTTATTCATACATTCATTTTCAAAGAATTATCTTATCTTGGAATCTGATGTCTTCTAGCTGGCTTCCCACTGCAATAGGGTGACATTCCTATGCACATAATCTTCTACTTGCGGGGTTGTTATATCGCAGACTGTAATAGCAAAATAACTTAAGTTCTGAGGAACTGATTTTTTTAACCCTTTTTTCTCTCAAATAAATTCTGTTGCGTGTTTTTCTTCTTTTTTTTCCTTTTTAAAAAAAATCCAATGCATGGATAGTTCCGCGCATTTGTCACATTATGATACATCTTTCAAAAACTATCAAAATGCCAATACACCATGATAACATTAAGACAACCAATTCAAAAACAAAACTGAAAGCCAACTTGCACACAATGGTGTAAAAGCAGGAGTACAACAGGATTGTACACTGGGAACAAATGCATCGGAACAAACTGAAAGTCCAACACACAGAGGCTGAAGAAATACTCAAAGGCCACCCCCCGGCCAAAAAGGCAGTGCTGGCTTCAACTCTGCACCCACTGCTTTTCACAAGCACACAGTTCAGAGGGACTCTCAGGACAAGAGACTTTACATCATTAGATCCAAACATTTCCCCTCGCGGAGTGGCTTTTCCGCCCACCCAGGAGACCACAGGCACATTTTTCTGACTCCGGAACAAAAGGTCTCGCCGCGGACTCATTAAAGCGGAGCCGAAATGTCGAATTTCAGCCTTGCGCCCCACTGCCGGCTTTCAAAACATAACGTCTTAATTCGAGGTGGGGGTACGTGGCGTCACCTGCCATTAGCGAGCAGCATCTGCGAGGGTGCCAAAAAGCAGTCGAGCCGAGACACCAGATAACCTGCAATTACAGCAGAGTGTCATTGGCCGCTTATCAAATGATCAGCGCAACACCACCAAAGTTTGGACTCCTTTCCATGCAGAGCAGCCACACCGCATTTGAGGAGTAAAAATAATGTGAGCTCCACAAAAACATGTTAAATGTTATTAGCAAAACACTGAATCCTCACCTAATGCCATAATGCCGTTATGCAGATAGCCAGGGGTGAGATTACAACAAATGCACACAACCCTCCATCAGTGACCAAGCGAAAACCACTTTCTGCCAGGTCCTTTTTTTCTCACCCTTTTAAACATAAAATCACCATCCTCGAAAGGCAGAGGGAGATTGTTTTTTCTCTGCACGGTTTATGAATTTCATGCTCGTCTCAGAAAGCAGTCACTTCAAAATAAATCTTGGCACGTCTCTACGGCGAGGTTAGAAACCTGCAAATCTTCTTCCTGCTAAGGCAAGGCTGATACAGGGAGCACAGAGGGGGAGAAACAGTAACAAAACAATCACAATATTGAGTAAAGTCTTAAATTGTGGGCCGTGAACTCCAGTAACTACCAGGCACCCACATAAACTACAGCTTTTTTTGGGGGGGGTGGGGGGGGGGGGAGGGGGGTGTCTGGAGGGTAAATACATTCTGCTTTCACACCCAGTTAACCTAATCTGGATACACTCGCATTTTACAGGCCTCTCCTCAGCTGTTCGCAAACACTTTCGCAACTCTAGTCTCCTGTCCCATTAAAACATCGAAAACCAACAGCTGCCATTTCCAGAGATTCTGAAACAGCAGGTGTAGTTCTCAAATCATCTAGGCCACGCCACCACCAACCCCCCCTTCCCCCCCCCCCCCCCCCCCACATATACACACAAAAATACTGCCAGGAGCAGTCAAGATATCAGACTAGAAACAACATTTTTTGCTGTTTGAATTTGAATGAAAGAAAATGCACAATTAACACACATTGTATTGCAATTCTGCAACAAAAAAACCCTATGCTCACTTCTACAGCTGCCCATACAGCTATCTGGTAAACCACAGCCAAACCAGAACAGCAGCCGTACAGTGAGCAAGTTTGCAGTAGTTTCCTACATGCAGAAAACACGTTGCTGAGTTGGTAGTTAAGATTTCTGGAAACCAGGTGGGTGTGACAGGAACTACCATTGCCAATTTAAAGGGAAGAAAACCCTGTGTTAAAACGTTACTAAATTAAAATGCATTTAGGCCTATCTATTATGGTTATATACAGTAAATAATGTATATTCACAAGACAACACTTAAAACCTTCCCAGACAATGAATTCTTGAACCAAGTAACAACAAACATTTGCTTAAAATACCACCAGCACCTCACAACGGCAGTATACTTGCCCCCAACACAAACCAGCTCAGGTTTCTGAAAGCGTACTCTTTTCAGCAATATTTGTACTATCGTGACAACTAAATACCAGTGTTTAATCATTCATAATCTCACCGTCCTGACGTGACTCGTGCACTTGGCGTCTAGTTAAAAGGCATCAGGGGAAGTCTCCGCCAGTATCAAAATGTCGTCCCTGCTAAGAACCCATAACGTTAGTTTAATACAATAAGTTGCGTTCCAGTCTTGCCGTAGGAATCGAAAGAAATATTGTTAGCATTACAAAATCATCTTTATTTTGTTCAGCCTTCCAGCTCCTTAAACAGCAGGCAAACACTGTTTTCATTATTCTCTAAATATAAATGGCCCTCAATGCAGCGTTCCGTGTTAGAAAATAAAAAGTTATCTATAATTGCAACTCAATCGATATCAAAAGTTGTTATCAAATACTGCCTGGGTAGTGATGCACGCGTTGTCACCCACAATTACGGTGTGAAGCTTAGTTTGGTAGCGGTTGGACCATTTGCCTGATTACGGAAGCCATGTCATTAAATATTGAGGTTCCTTCGGTAATTCCCATGCAGACTTGGTCTTGCACACATGCATAAAACTCCAAAATACAAGACAAATCTAACCCAAAGCCAGCCCACAAGTTTACACTGCGAGAACAGTGCATTAAAACATGAGTCCAGAAAGAGTTCACTGCAATACCCTGGAGAAACTTCCTGCACACAAGTATATACTTAGCTTGCTAGCAACATCCATTTTCATGCAACTCACCTGACTAACGGCCAACAGCCGAGTTAATTATATCTCCTTGCAACCAAGCAAGTTTGGATAACCCCTGAATCAGACAATAGCCACATTTTAGTTTTAAATAAACTTCAGAAATGTATGCAAAACAGAAATGAACTTTTAGCCAGCTAGCTATCCAAAAGTCACATTGCTAGGAAGTTCGACAGGTTTGTTTATTAAAGTAAGTAAGCAAATGTCAAGCATGGCAACTGTCGACAGTACGCTGTAGTCATTATTTCCAGTGTCTAAAACAGCCTCTTGCCAGAAACTTTTTAAAGGGAGGAACTGTTGTAAACAACGTAAAATGCCTAGCTGGCTAGTTATCAAGCCATAACGCTCACCAGCTCGAATAACTTAGCAAGGAAGCTAAACCAGTAGACAATCAGCGAGGGATATCACAGAAATGAAACCAAAACAACTTCGCTTAGCGACTAATAAGTGACTATTGCACCATTTTAAATCCTCCTTCATATCATTATCCACAGCAATCATCACAACGCTGACTAATTTTGAAACAAGCAGTTCTGTCAACAGACAAGACATCTCAAATTGTAACGTTAGCTAGTTGGCCAACGTTAGCAAGCTAGCTAAATAAAATGATGAGCATTTATCAGGTTGTTAACGTTAAATATAAGTTAACGAATGACAAATGTTACGTTAGCAGTTAACACTAACATTAGCTGGCTAACTAACAGAGTACATCCAGCCATCCAGCTAACGTTAACAGTATTGCATAAGCGAAATAACGCTAGCCTCCTAGCTATGTTATAGCTAGAACATTTTAAACGCGCTTCCTAACAGCGTGAACAAGTTGCGTGCATGTTAATTTCAGAAGCATCAGATGAAAAATAAACTTTAGCTTGTGAGCTAACTTGCTACATTCTGAATTTGTATTAAATGTTGATCAACACACGCAGTTTAACTTGTCAAATAATAACAAACAAAAACACAAGCCAGTCTTCAAGAAAAACACGTGCACCGTTATTAATACATATTCTTAATTTTTAATCTTGCACAACTTCGCAGTATGGAAATAAATGATGGATTGATGAGTGATGTTTGAATTGCAGTGCTCGACAGGCCTATAAGCCTGCTCTGCCCTGCTGTAGCTAACGTTAGCTCTTTTCAGCTAGCTAGTTAAAAATGGCTGCTTTTCCTTTAGTTTTAAATCTCTTACCAGACAGAATAGATTGGAATGGCAATCCTCCAGGCTGGCCCCGTTCGGTACAAAACAAGAACTCATCCTTTCACTGCGAGATCGAACACTCCATCATTTCAGTTCCCAATAAAGAAAGAACGATTTTCAAAAATATTTTCTAAGATGTATATAGCCTGCTAGCTAAGCTACAACGAGAATATTTTTTAAACAATCGGTTGGGGAATGTAATTCAACAACCCCTTCGATTCTTCTCGTCCGCCACAAATATCAGCTTTTAGATTAAAAGCATCCAACCACCGGCGTCGACTATGCTAAAATACTTCTATAAGTTAAGTTAATTTTTAAAAGAGGCGAAAATGATCTTAAAACAAAAAGAAAGGGAGAGCAAAGAAGCAACTCTCCCCCTCCCCCTTTGCTTAAAACGGTCTTTGCTTAAAATCGTCCCCCTATTGCTCCATCACCACCAAATTTGATTTAAAAATGAAAAACATCTTGTAAAAAACCGATCGAAAGCTGGTGTTGGTCTATATTTTTTCGGTCATTTTAACCATTATTTCGGTCTCTGTTCCTCCTGGTTTCCATTTGAATTCATGGATTCCTTTCTTTAATGGCGGCCACAGGGACAACTCTGCCTCCCGGAGCCTATTGGCTCGTTCGTGGTCATGAGGGGTGTAATAATACTGTAACTGATGGGTATTGCCGCTAGGCGAGAGCAAGTGGCGCTACTGAGCAAGCAGATTTTGTTACTAATGATCAAACCTTTAAACCTGTCGACTTTCACAGTGCACCATCTAGCGCATTTACAAAGAAATGCGCGAAAATGTATTTATGTAAGTAAAGAATCCATCTCTTTGCAGCAACAGTAAAACGGAATTAAGAGAGGAAAATAGAACGGTGTATTGCACGTGGACAGGGGATATTTATTTGTGGATGGCCACGACTGTCACGTTAGGTAATTGCTGTCAACATGTTTGGGTTATCAATGTGATAGATAATACCGTCTTTCTTATGTTCCGAGCCCATATTACATCGATCTCTTTTTGACCACGTTTCCAAAATAACCATTTGTACGCTCATATACTTATGTTCCTGTGGATTTGAAACACACGTTTGTTATATATAACTCCAAAATAATATCTCACATTTAACCTGCCGAGATGTTATTTTATCTTTCATTTTATACTAGAATGAAATAAAAGGGTCAAGATATCAACATTTTGCTCTGTCACATTGGAGAATACATTGAGCATTGCCCTAGACTTCCACTTTCAAATAGTTAGACACATAATTACCAGTTCATTCAGTTATCTCACACATGCATATTTTATGCAACAGATTACAAAAATGATTAGATATAATCTCTTAATTAAATCTATTTGGTCCACCATGAAATATGTTAAAGCTGCTTTACAAAGGTGTTTTTATTTAATGAATCAAATTTCAAAATTGGTAGTTCACTTTGAAGAAAATGAATACATAAAATCAACTGATTCTTTCATAACTGATATATGAATGAACATCACTAGGAAATATACACTCACCTAGTACTTTATTATGAACAAGTATACACCTACTTATTCATTCGATTATCTAATCAGCAGTGCAATGCATAAAATCATGGAGATAAGGGTCAGGAGCTTCAGTGAATGTTCACTTCAACCATCAGAAAGGGGAAACAATGTGATCGCAGTGATTCTGACCATGGCATGATTGCTGGTGCCAGAAGGGCTGGTTTGAGTATTTTTGTAACTGCTGATCTCCTGGGATTTTCATGCACAGCAGTCTCTAGAGTTTATTCAAAATGGTATTACAAACAAAAAGCATCCAGTGTGGTGTAGTTCTTCAGGCAGCAACGCCTTGTTAATGAGAGAGGTCAGAGGAGAATGGCCAGATGAGTCGAAGCTGACAGGAAGGTGACAGTAACACATGCATTACAACAGTGGTATGCATGAGAGCATCTTTGAACACACAATGCATCAAACCTCTAAGTGGATAGGCTACAGCAGCAGAAGATGTAAAACGTCTAAAAAAATAGGTCTAATAAATATCCAATAAAGTGCTCACTGAGTGAATATCCAATTTTCAAATGGTGGATCTTTTTTCAACCCAGTGATTTATGAAGAAGGACATTACAAAATGTCATAAAGTTTGTGAAATACTGTTTAAATTAATATATGTATCCACAGTGTATACATTAACACACAATAACCTTGAATAGCTTCCTATGAGTAAATGAGAAGCACATTTGCATAAAATTTATTTTCCAGACGTTATTTCCTATTCAGAAGACTATCAGGTAATAATGAAGGAATTATGAGATACATTTTTATTCGGTTTTTACAGGGGGTACAGATAATGGAAACATTTGACATATTTGACATATTTTGAGATGGCCCCCCAGTGCCCATTTTTCCCTTCCCACTGTGACAATGTATCAGTAAAACTCTACATAAATTGAGTTCCTCTACACCATATATTTTCTTTTAATGAGAAAAGGCTATAAAAATGCACATATCATACCAAAACGAGCAATTATTTCTACAGAGTATTGAGCATACAGTTCTGTATAAACAATGTAGTACATTGACACACAGGTGAATTCATATAATGAGCATGTTGTTGACAGGGACTTTGGATAACATAATTCATCAAAAATCAATGAGCAACAAGAAACAAATGAAGGAATTATGATCGTTTACACTTCATATAAAGATGTACCCTTTTCAGTAGTCACAAAATCCATCACAGATCACATACCATGTTGATTTTCAGCATCTGCAATAATGGTTGACACCTCTTAGCAGTGGGCCAATGCTGGCAATAATATTTTTCATTGATCCAGTTTTTCCTGTTCCTTCTCAAGTTATGAATAACAGACGGAAGAAATCTGTTTTAATTTATTTTTAGAAAACATCAGATAACACAACCATGAATATAAAATAAAAACAAGACTTTTCAAATACATTTAAAAACCAGCTGGGACAGTTTACTATCAGTTTATAGTCCCAAAATGACAGCCACAGGAAGGCAGGGCACCATATTTGTGTTGTGTGAAATATTAACACAATAGGAAAAGTTTATATCATTGCCTTTGACTCAGTAAACATTTCTGTTTCTGTTGTGAGGGTTTTAACAAATAAAGTTTGTATTAATCTGATAAATTGAGCCCATATGTTTGACAGTCCGGGTGATTTGTGCTGTATGTGTTTCTGTGAGGTCCCATTTGAAACACAAATGATTTCATCTCCCTCAATGTGGTTCTAAACCTGTGATGCACAGCTATAAAACTAGTGTTGACGTGTCCTTTTGTGACAAACTGGCAAATGTTTTGAGTGGGGAAAATGTTCCAAAACAAATGTTCAAATGTGGGTGTGATTTTAGTTAGAGTGTGAAAGCTTTTAGAAGGGACGTTTGGTTGAGGTGCAGTTCTGCAATATAGGCGTGTCATGGCTGGCATGACAATGTATCATTGCATACAATTCACCCCCCAACTCCCCCTCACCCCCCAGTTCAGCTGCACGTGAAAGTGTCTTCCTCCGACTCATGTCTGTGTGAGCCTGACTTGTCAACCATTGTATGAAAAGAGGCAGTGGCGTATGAGAGCATTTGCTTGCCTTTGGCCCTACCAACTTGGCAAGGAAGGTTGTGAGGGGCTTTCTACACACACGATGAGCATTAGGCAACAGTATAGTATAACGGTGATGGAACTAGGGTCGGAATACCAAGGTTGGAGGTTCGATTCCCATGTGTGTTTGCTGCTGATGCTCCCTGTGCAAGGCTCTGAGTTGTTTCAGTAAATATCCAGCAGCAGTATGAATTAATTAAATTTATATAAAATGTAAACTGTGTTCGCTACTCTGGATAAGAGCATCTGTTAATTGCCTGAAATATAAAACTGTGAAATGCATTCCGAATTATAAGGAGGAAAAGGGGAGAAGCTTTGAAAAACTGCTTTCAGAAAGCGCTGTTTTCATGTAAAGTTGATACCCCTAATTACCAAAGTTTTTGCAGTGGCCATTTTTGCAGAATATCTAATTTGACACGCCCTGCAGTGTCGTAATGAGATGAGGTTTTACTGAAGCTCTATGTGAGGGGAAATCTAGCAGAGGGGAAATATGCATTTGCTTGTGTGAAAATCAAGCCTGGGTTTAATTTAAATGCGACCAGTTCCTATTCAAATATAACATAGAATGGAATTGGGTCATTGACCTGGAATTGCAATCTTTAGCATTGCTGGAACTAGAGTGGCACTTGGAAGCAACTTGTGTGTTCAGTGCAATTTATTTATTATGTATGATCATCAATGGTATTAAAGCAATATTATTTACCAAAGTGAAATGTTTGTTTATTGTAATTTTCAACTTTACATGAACATAATTAGCTTGACAGATTGCACTAGGCAGAATATTAATGGCTCATTAATTACTACTAATTGATTACAAAAAAACAACTCTTAAGAGGTTATATTAAAAACATTAACACTGAACTGAAGTAAACTTCAGTTTGAGGGATTGAGGGATTGATGTAGATTGAGGGATTGATGTAGTAATCATATGGAATTTAACCAAAGTAATTAATATGGATGAGAATACAAAGGCCTGTATACTGGAACAACGATAAGCATTCTTCAACAGCACAAGTTTCGCTCACCTTTAAAACAGTCCTTGTTGGGGGAGCTTAAAGAATGTATTACACCGCCCTCAGAGGAGACAGACAGGGACAGCAAACACTGCTATTCCTCAAGCATCACCTGTCATTTCAGAAGCTTTCTGCAGATCAATAAAATTGACCATCCATGCGAGTGTCTTCTTCCCAGAGTTCAACGCTGCACTTCTGAGAGGTCGCCGGAGTCAGCTGGCCGGCTGGGAGACTCAGGCCAAGAGGGCGGCAGTTCAGCTCCAAAGCTCTTGTTTACAAAGGTTAAGAGGTAATATCCTATTCTCAGCCTCAGCGCTAATGGGGACGGGTTAGAAATTACACGGGTCACTAAGGTCGCCGTGCTGACACAAAGCAGATACAATCGTCTATTCCCACAGCAGTTCCACAAAAAACATGTTTTTTGGTTTGTTTGTGTTGCTTAAAGATAAGAATGTATCACAGTTGGGATGGCAAAACAAAAAGGAGTGTAGAAATCATGTGATTTCTAATTAAATGAACATTTTGACATCTTTTGAAATGAATGAAGAATCTTGTTGTGGGAGTATGCCTTGAAGACTCCATAGAGGCTGAGGGAGTTCCCCATCAATTTGGACCCGACCCCCACCAGACCACAGATCCGGAAGGGCCCGACCCGTGGCCTCTGTCTGCGTGCGCAACGTCTGGTAAACTGCGGAGCACTCATTACGGGGACGCGTTTTTGGCTACGCGCCTCTGCCTCCATCCCTCACCGCGCAGAGGAAGTCATGGAAGAACGGCAGGGACGGGGCACAAACTATTGTTTTGATGTGGCCTGATTAATCCGGCAGGTGTTAATGGATAATTGACCCGGCGGTCGCTCCTATGGCGCGTGTGTGTGTGTGTGTGTGGGTCCAGAATAGGCTCCTCTTCTATAGGCTTCAGAAGGTGGCTGTGAGGGCTCGTTTCATCAGCTCTGGCTGGGCTGGGGGAGGAAACTGAGCAGGGCTTTGCAGGGAATCACTTGGCACACCTGTGTCCTTTGCACACTGCAGATAGGGATGGCTTTCAAATACATCAACCGACTCCCTTTTTTGTGTTGAAGGGAAACCGTGGAATCGTAGTTGCGTGTGTGTGTGTGTGTGTGTGTGTGTGTATATGTGTGTATGTGTGCCTGTGTTTCTTGTGTGTGTGTGTGCGCACGTGCCTGCCTGTCTTTCTTGTGTGTATGTGTTTGTGTGTGTGTGTCTGTCTGTCTGTGCATCTGTCCTGTGTGTGCATGCATGCCTGCAAGGGACCTCTCCCTCCAGTTTAGACGAACACGGATGAGAGTTGCTGCTGGAATAAATTCTACGTTAGCACAACGCCAAATGAAAATTCTAGACATAAATAAAGCTTTGGGTGCCATTTTGTTGCTGACTAGACAGGAGTTCTAGTTTCTGCAGGGCTGAAGTCTTTTTTTTAAAAAAAGGAGTCGTGCATCCCCGCCGGTAAATGATCTGACATGCTTTCTGGGTTTTTTCCTACAGTCCTTCCGCAGCACCGGTTGTTAGACGCTCTTGTTCTCTCTGTTGTAGCTGTGAACAGATGGAGAAAAGGTGTCTGTAGCAAGATTTTTTTTCTTTTTTTACAGAGGAGCAGCCTCCAGCGTGCAGGAACAGCGTGGGATTAATAAATGCAATAAGATTCGGTGTGGATTGGAGGCTAATGAGATGAGTTTCTCCTCCCCGCCTCCTCTCACGCCAGAGATTCAAGGGGGTTTTTCTCTCTCTCTCTCTCTCTCTCTCCCCCCCCTCCTTTTCATGAAGGAAAAATGAGAACATTGTGTGAGCGATACCATCATAAACAAGCAGCATAAAAACAGCGGAGAGAGGAGGCGACTGTCAGAACCTGACCAGTGAGAGTTACCGATGCGTGCGTCGCATTCCTCCTGGCCAGCGGGGCCTTTTCATCCTGCTTTTATGTAACGCGAGAGCCTAACCCCAAATGCCCACGCGTTTCGCAGAAACAAACAAAAGAATCCCACTTTTTTTCCCCAAAAAAGATTTTCCTGGAAATGAATGAATAAAGAAACATATTTTACCCAAGTTTGCCTCAGGTGAAACAAGTAAATGTGTCCATCTTGTTTGTTTTACACATATGAAACACAATGCCTTCCTTGAACAGCAGAAGACATCCAGAGTTTATTTTAATCTATGTTGCCATGTTGTCCAACAGTGTTTACAATATTACAGGGCTTGCCCAGAAAGGAGTGGCTCTCGCTGGTTCTGAGGAAAAGTTACATTCTATTATAGTCAAGTTTCCTCACCGACCCCGCCGTTGCCATGGGATTCTCTTCCGTGGCTGAGTTTCTGTGGCCTCCTGTATATGAGGACAGAAATGTATCTGGGGCATGACGGTAGCCACAGACCCACCCCAGAAGCACTTGTCTTGTGTGATTCTGGCATGGGGAATTTGAGGAAATTGTGGTTTTTACTAATTCTAGTAGCAGAAAATAACTTTTTGTCTGTTTATTGAAATATGTGAAACACATTTATGTGTATACTCAAAGCAAAATATGATTAAATGCATGACAAATGATGCATGTGTTAAATGTGTTGATAAAGACCAAGCTTGCTGTAAAAACATTTGTGTTTTTGGGAAACTGATCATATGTCAAAAGGAAAGCTTGCCGAAATATCCTTGGCAAAGGGGCAAGAATTGAATTACTGTACCATAGTTACCCAAGTAATATTTACATGTTGCCAATGTATTATAAGAAGACGTTGAGGGATATGATCAAAACTCCATGACAACAGGAGCCTTCAAATCTGTTGTTGTATTATTGGGCTAAATGGGGAAAAAGAACTTAAGCGAAAAAAACGTCTCACCGCCACCCACACAAACCGGGAAGGGCTGGCAGCCAGTAGGTACCTTGAATGACTGCTATCAATGCCCAGCACGATAGCTGTTCCAAAAGACCTGCTGCGCGTTTCGAGATGGAGTCCCGAGGTTGAGGTTTTACTGCCAGCACCACAACAAAGGACCGTTGCCCTGAAAGATGTGCCAGATTTGCGCACGCTGCAGTTTTTTGTGCGTCTGAGGCGAGCCGTCAATGGAGATCAAAGCGAGGGAGCTAAATCCTCGCATGTCGGAGCTAAACGGCTACAGCGCAGGGAGTTGGCAGCGCGCGAGGAGACGGATCGCAGAGCCAAGTGTGGAAGCGAACAGGGGACAGGGGACGGGGGACGGGGGGGCGGAGGGACGGAGGGGGCGAGTGGCTGCTGTTACATCGCCGCGCGAAGAATAATGCCCTAAGACACGGAGGGTTACCGTACAGGGTCGCACCGCACGGCCGTTATTGATAGTGCCCAAGCGAGCCGTTTATGAGAGACTACGAAAATAAAATCGTCCAAGATAATGCGTCGGGACTGGCAAGCCAAACTAATTGTTTCAACTTTGACAGGCAACACTTCATGTTTATTTACATGCAGCGGTCGTGCATGATTCCTGACCGGAGACATGAGATGTATCCTCCTCAATTCGTGTTTATTTTCCACATCCAACATGTCTGAATCCATGTTACTTATTTTACTGAGGCCCCAAGTGGTAAACCAAGCCGTTTCAACACATTTCTTGTAGGATTGAGAAGAAATAACATTAGCAGCAGGGATGTAGGACACAAATTATTTTCCAAACAGTTTACGGGTAAGTAAAAAAAATGTTCTTAGTAGGTAGTCTAGTTACAGAATTCAATTACGTTTCCCTGAAAGCTCAGATGTTGTCCTATAAGATGTGATTTATATTGACAGCAAAACCTGACTGACGGAAAAGAAAGAGACAAAAGAACACAAAATGATTCACAACAGGACACCGAGACTGCATTAGTGCCACGACAGAAAGCTTTCCTGCGGAATATATCAAGGAAACTGACTGAGCTAGGAAATTAAATTCAGCAGAACTTTAACCAGAGTGCTTGTTTCAGGATACAATATGACTCCATTACTGCTGGTTTTTAAAATGAGTTGCTGTCTGGTGTTTCCCCCCCTCCATCTTCCTCCATCCTATCCTGTAACTGCTGGCAGGTAAAAGTGCGACTTGGCTGCCTGGTGCTATGACAGGTATTAAATACGCGGTGAGGATCCTGCCAGGTCTTCTGGAGTGCAGACAGACAGGTAAGATGAGCTCTGACAGACGCAGCACGGTTACTGTAAGGGCCTGGAACCTCCACAGAGGGCCTGAGCCGCTTCCTTCCTGTATGGGCTGGAAGGAACACACACACACGCACACACACAGGCACACACACACACACACATACATGTACGTATACACACACACCCATTAAAATATACATACACACTCACACTCTCACACACACACACACCCATGCACATACACACACACATATGCACACACACACAAATGTGCACACACACATACACACATGCACACACACATACACATATGCACACACACCCATGCACACACACATACACACACACACACACACACACACCCCCACACACACCCAGGCTCTGCTGTAGGCACCACACAGGATCTGAACATCCCCAGAGGGCACACACCTGGGGAGAGGAGCCAGGGAACAAGGCATGTCTAACCAGCATCAGCTGTGCTGCAGGACCAGAGAGGGGAGAGGCCTGACTGAAGTAACAGCCACTGAAGAAATATCCATGGAATAATGTGGGTAACCACAGTTGCCAAGCTGTAAATGAGGCAACAGGCTGAAAGTTGCCCTTACAGTCAGCAATGCAGGTAGCTACATTACGATTTCACGCAGGGAATGTGTGCATAACTGTGTCGGTTACGGTGATATGCATTGTTTGTTCTGGAGAGTAAGCCGTTTGTAAATGTATGCGGTTTATTGATTATGGATTATGTCAGCTGCAGCAACAGTGACGGCTTATTATTGTTTGCAAACCCCTGCACCAAGACATACACAAACACACACACACAAGCGTATACATACACAAACGCATGCACATGCACAAACGCATATACACACCCGCACACACAAAAACCCACATATGCCATAAAATAAAGGGAACACTTATGTCATTTATCACGGTACGCAGCGCTGGGCAGGGCACGCTGCTATGCAATCAGTCTCTCCACAGAATGCGGGCCCAGTGCTCCGCAGTGAGATTAATATGGAAATGTTCCTCCACATAGCACCTGTTCCGCCCTGCTCTCTTATATAAACACCGAGGGCTAACCTGCTGAGCGAGACAGATGCACTGCTCCGCCGCGCGCCAGCGACAGCCCCAGGCAGCGGCGAAACGGAGTCGTGAGTCGCTAACATCACACCGGCTCCATGACCTGCTCCGCACAAGCCCATTCACCTTATTCCCCTGAGCCGGGGGGGGGGGATGAGGTAGGCTGGAAACCGGAGCTTTCAGAGTACGGCCGATGCCTTCAAGTCCATGACTGTTGCTGGCGCTGGATTAGTATTCAATGAAAATGCAGCGAGACACAACGAAGAAGCACATCACCCCTGTGCTCTCAAAATCTGTTCGGTACGTCATGTAATGACGCTAATTAGTTGGGCTTCCAGGGAGAAGTGATCGTTTTAAAGTGGTTTTCACAGTATTGACTTCACTCCCGTTTTCTCTTCCTTCCTCGCAATCCCGTTATGCACATTAAAGTTTGGGTCGATTTTCACGAAACGATAAATGCCTGTAAATAAAATGGGTCACAACATCCGCAAGAGCTGCTTTGATTAACAGGCACTAAAGTTCCCTTCTGTTCGCGGTTATTGTTTCATTGCCAAAATCGTCAAGTTTTATTTGTTATGGAAAAGACGCGTTTCAGACAACAGCGCTTAAGAGTCATTTGGTTTGCAAATCAGCAGGGTGTTCAAATATATTGAATATCCTTGAGCTTGCATAATGTCCAGAATGAAAGGTGTGGTACCGATGTCCGGTCACTCAATCCCGGTATTCGCTGCACGGCACCGACTGAAACGTCAGTTTCTGCTGTCTCGCTTATTGAATGGATCTTCCTTGTCTTCCTGTCACTTTGTCAGATGGAGGCAGTGACGATAAATAAATAAATAAATAAATACATAAAGCTACGACATGTTAGCCGTGTTCGGCACTGAGATGACCACGTCCAACGTTGACAGCTGCTGCGCGAGGCTCGATTGTGTCGTTGAGCGTCGCTTGCATGATTGAATCTGTCGCAGCTTGTGGCGTGGGACAGATAGAAACAGAGGGACGGGCCAGTGATTCGGTTATTGCTAGATTAGACGGCCAGATAGTCTGTCATATGACTGGAGTCCTGCCATAGTGCCATTCCCACAGTCCTGATGTCACCTCAGGTCCCATCAGCAGTCAGTCACGCTGCTTACAAAGGACACTAATAATTCACTTTCTGTGGGACAAGAGAGCTACATAGCCTATACGCCTGCAGGCTATCTACACATTCTAAATGTCCAAATTCTTTAGGAATGTAGACTTCCTAAAAAGGTGACTTTTGTTGAACCCCTTAAGTATCACCCCCTTTTTTAACACAAGCTCGAAAATGACATACCCAAAATAAAATGCCTACTATTCTTGAACCCTTCTGACTGCAGGCATAATCCTGGTCTCTTCTGAAAGGTAACCCTTCGGCGTTTGTTTTCCAAGAGTCATAATTATTCTACAACAAAGTTACAGAAGCTCAAACACATTGGAAATGGAAGATTTTCCATTTTTGAGTAGATACAGATTATGGCTTTTTAGAATTGAAACGATTATGCATTTGGTTCACTGGACCCTTGCTGTGAAACGGACCCTGACATTACCTTGATTCTTGTCGTCCGTGGATTTCCAAAATACAGAGAAGGCGAGGTTCCCCCACGCTTGTTTTGCCACCCACATGTTACAAAATAAGGAACTGTTGTCGTTAAAGCAACAGCATCTTAAAATACGTTAGAACCGCAAGTTCACGCTTTCAATCAGTATATCCTGCTACCATACTGATTGAAAATTCCACCGTGAAAAAAGGAATTAATGCAAAAAAACCCACACCAGCCCAGCCCTCGAACATTAAAACATTAACATTAAAAAATAAAACAACTGAATGTACAAGCTGAGGATATGAGCACAATCACAATCACATCTATAATCACTGAAAACATCAGGGGAAAGCCCCAAACCCCTACTCAAAAGCAAAAATGCAGCTACATCATTGCTTGGTGGTAGTCCATGCTAAACAGCCCCCATTTACAAAACTCATCTTATTTGTTGCAGATTACATGTATACAGTACCGATAGCAGTACCCAGCCATCTGAAAGTGATGGTTTAGAGAGAAGGGATTAAGAGCACTGGTGTTCTGGCCTCTAGTAACAGGTCATATTCCCAGGGCAATTAGCAGGACTGCTCGATGATGTAGTGTGATTTATGTATGATCTGTAATGTAAAATGATCTTAAGCAGGTAGGGACCTCAGGCCCTGTCCACTGCTCTGCATATACCCATGAGGCCTGGGGCATGTTCAATCTGAAAACGTTTTGCAACGGTTTCTGTGTTGAATGATGTTTTCTCCCAATGGTGTGCAATGTTTTGCAACAGGCTTAGAGGTATGTCTGCTCCCGTTTGGTGGGTGTGTCGGGGACGTAGGCCTAAGCTTTAAAGGCCGAAGAATGCCTTCTCAGATGCCATTTGAGCAAACCGTGCTATGTCAATCAATCCGCCCACGGTTTGCAACAGGAAGTTCAATGCGCCACCGTTTCTGTTTTTCTACGTCTTGTCGGGGTTGAACGTGGCCCTGGTCAATGCGCTAAGTGAATAGTGTGACGGGGCTCTTACGCAGTGACTTTTAAAAGCAGGGACAGCGGACGTCAGGCCGCTTTGATCTGGAGGAAAAGTTTCCGCCGGGGTGGGCTTGACTGGCTGCGCCCCTCCCCGCTCTGCCCTCTCTCCGTCTCGCATGGTTATGACTCACTGTGCTGTTAGACAGAAGGTACCCCCTGAGGAGCACTGACAGATACTTCCCCCCCGCTGCCACGGTCTTAAGAACTGTTCACTCTCTCTCCCTCTCTCTCCCTCTCATTCTCTCTCCCTTTCCCTCCCTCTCAGTTTCTCCCTCTCTCTCCCTCCCTCTCAGTCTCTCATCCTCCCTCTCCATCTTTATCCCTCTGTCTTGGTCCCTCTATCCCCCTCTCCCACTCTCTCCCTCACTGTTATTCTCCCTCTCAGTCTCTTCTCCTCCTCCCTCTCCATTTCTCTCTGTCCCTGTCTCCCGTTCACTCATCCACCATCTCCATCTCTCGCTCTGTCTCCCTTTCACTCTCATTCTCCCTCTCACTCTCTCTCTCATCCCCCATCTCCATATCTCTCTCCCCACTGGCCCTTCTCTCCCCCACTCCCACTTCCTCTCTCTCACCCCACACACTCCTCTCCGGCTGCTCGTTGTTTGTCTGGTGATTTTTTTCCCAGGCTATAAGACCCAAACCACGGGGAATGGTCTCAGGAAATCGACACACCTAACTGGTTTAAGCTCGGCTGCCATTCCCCTGCCCGAGACCGTCCTCAGCGGCGGGAGGAAGCCAGAGTCCCTGAGTATTTGTGAATGTAATTTCCATGCTTTAAAACATCTTTCACAGTCAGTGGTTCATCGCCGAGTGGTCTAGTGCCTGCATACATCAGCCCAGCTTCCTGTGGAGACACCGGGAACATTATCTGCACAATAAAAAATAAAAAAAGAGAGAGTACAGGAACTACTTAACCCTCCAGGGCCCAGCCTGTGAAATTATTTAATCCAGCACACACGCTCTTGCCAATATAAGAAGTTGAAAGGTGGATTTGTAAATATATATGCATATTTCTCAGAAACCTGTATGGCCCATAACACTCAAAAGAGCCCTCTGAAACAGAGTAGAACCCACTCCTCTGTATCTTGTTAAATATGTTGTGGTGCTCGAAGGACATATAAAAGATCCAAGGATGGTGGTATTCAGTAAAGCAGAATTCATTGCGAGCATGAAAGAGATGATTCATAGGCAGATAAAATATCGACTTATTTATAAAACAGATTTCAGTAAATGAATAGGTTTTGGTCATCGTGCTCAAACAATTGTAAATTAATAAATGAATATTGTTATTTTGTCTTCTTCATGACCTGTGCTTTTTTTCAATAGAAATATTCGAGTAAGCCATATTTCATACAAATGTTTTGAAAAACAATTATTTCTAAGGGCAGTGAAGTTTACATTGTAAAGGACAGGAGATTGTGCTGTTGAGTTTATTCTGTTAAATTGTGCTTACTGTCAGCTTTGACCAGTCTGGTCATTCTCCTCTGACGTCTCTCATTAACAAGGCTTTTCTGTCTGCAGGACTGCTGCTAACTGGATTTTTAAAAATGTTTTTGCACCATTCTTTGCAAACTCTAGAGACTAGTCTGAAAATCCCAGGAGATCAGTAGTTTCTAAGAACCACCCTGTCTGCCACCAACAATCATTCCACTGTCAAAGTCACTTAGATCACATTTTTTCCCCATTCTGATGGTTGATGTGAACATTAACTGAAGCTCCTGACCCGTATCTACATGATTGAATGCATTGCACTGCTGCCACACAATTGGCTGATTAGATAATGGCATGAATAAGTAGGTGTATTAAAGTAAAAATGTGAGTGTATATACAATAGAAATATGAACGTTTAAATAAATATTTGGCCACTGCTTGGGAGTATAATAAAAACGTGTTGGTTGACTGTTATGAATGATGTAGATGTTTGGTTTATTTTCAGAAAAATTTGGTATGTTTAATGTATACAAGTATTACCACCCCAAACAGTGAGTGATCCCAAAATGTAGTCACTAAGGTTTCACAAAGAGTTTTCCTTTTTTTCACCCATTCCCAAAAAAGCTAAATTTCCTACTACTGTCACGACAATCTGACAGCGCGGAGCGTACCATTGAAAAGTAAAGTAGAGGGATTAAGCCTTCAAACGAGGTGTGCTGTTGCTTTGTGTGTGGGGTGGGCGCATTAAGTCACTACCTTAGGGGGTCCTGGCAACTCATCTATTATAGCCTGATAATGAATTTGAACAGAGAAAATGAATAGAATGATCTGGAAGTACCGAGGCACATTCGATAACAGCTGTTCAGGCTACAGGGTATATTTCTGGCCAAAAGAGGGATTTGAAGGTCGTTCTGGACGTGCCAATGGATGCAGCAAACCACAAAAACGCATTAATTGAAGAAAAGTTTGCCATTATACATTTCAGTTAGCCACAACAATCTTGACATTTTAATGAATTGGAGACAATTATGATATCAACTCTTGACCAACTGATATGACGCAATGAATCAAAATAGTCTGAGCAAAATTTAAAGAAATAATGAAAAAAGAGAAAAAACAGTCTGGGCAGAAGGAAGCATATATTTGAGATATTAGTACAACTCCTGCACCGCATGCTGTACCCCTGTGGAATTTGTACCATGAGGGGACGTGTGTACCCCAGACATGTGTACCCCAGACGGGTGTACCCCAGACGGGTAAAATCCAGGTTCATAAAGTAATGGTCCTTCCCAATCACCATTTGCCAATTAGCACAATTCTCACAATTATCATGGGTTAAACACATGGCAGGACCTTTACTGTGTGACCCCTGGACCTTCCACCTCTGATATATCCTGCAACTTGTTGCAAGCATGGGCATGCATATTTATTCTGTTTTGTAATGCATTAGCATTCACTGTCCAAGGCAATTGTCCCTTCGGGGATAATAAAGTCTATTTATCACATAATTAAGAAAAGAACTTCCCTCAATTTGAGAGATTAAAGAAACAAAAGATTAAAATCAAAACATTTTCAAGGTGCCAAACATACTGAATTAAAATACCAACAAAACCAAATAAGCGTCATATTTGAGAGAAAATTTTGCTCTCAAATATACACTCACTGAGCACTTTATTAGGAATACTGGGTAGGGCCTCCCAAAATAGCCTCAATTCTTTGTGGCATGGAATCCTTTGAGATTCTGTACCATGTTGGCATGCAATTTCTGCAGATTTGTCAGCTGCACATTGCACAGTCATAATGCAAATCTCCTGTTCTACCAAATCTCCCGTTCCCTCCTGATTTCTCTCCCCCTTTCCAATATCCTTCTTGTCTAACCCCCCCCAAAAAAATGGCACTTACAATGACTGTTTTTGTTTAGAACAGCACTTCAAGTGTATTTTACTAGTTATGGATGTGTTGCTTTAACTTGTGGAAGAACCTATGCACTTTTATGTCACTTTGGATTAAAAGCATCCGCCAAATGACTAAAATGCAAATGTAAATGTACTACATCCCAAAGGTGTTTCTTGGATTCAGGTCCGGTGACTGGGAAGCCCACTGAAGAACACTGAACTCATTGTCATGTTCATGAAACCAGTTTGAGATGACTTTTGCTTTGTGACATGGTGCATTATCATGCTGGAAGTAGAAATGGGTACATTGTGGCCATGAAGGGATGCACATGTTCAGCTGTGGCATTCAAGCGATGATCGTGATGAACCATTTTCCCCCCGTTCTGATGGTTAACTGATGCGCCTGACCTGTATCTGCATGATTTTATGCATTGCACACAATTGGCTGATTAGATAATCACATGAATAAGTAGGTATACAGGTGTTCCTAATGAAGTGCTCAGTGAGTGTACCTGTACAATAGGTTGAGTATTAAAGCTATATTAGTTTCATATGTATGATTCAGTTTGCCTACAAAACAAATGAAACGGCATACGCTTTTGGAGGAAGATATCTTGATCACATTTGGTGGAAATGACTCATTGTTTCAACAGTAACCTTTCATTCATATGTCAAAGGTATTTTTGCTTGAAGCCCCTGCAGGGTGAGGTACTTATGGAAAATCCATTCTTCTAAAATTAAATCGAAAACAAAAGACCATTTTTTTGGGGTGAATAACATCAACTAAAACCTTGTGTTGAATTGAAGCCCATTTCCAAAAAATTTAGATTACACACACAATTGTTGCCGACAAACAATCAAATCCATTTAAGGCATTCTATAATCAAATATTGAAAATAGTGTTGTAGCTAGAGCTACATTCCAGGCCTGTCTGCCTCCTTTAGTTTGTTCATTCTTTACTCCTTTCGAGCTGTCTGTCCTCTTTCCTATCACAAGGCTCAGAGGAAACCAATTTGATGGTTGTTCTATAATGTATTTAGTGGGATTTCTATTGGAGAAATGCATAATTAATGATAGGTCTGCCATTTCTTCATGAATACAGACGCTCACTGCTTTCAACTTCAAATCCCCCATTCCCTTTCACCTCTTCAGGGCTGTGCTCCTCCCCGTCGACACATGTAAGGAAGCCCTTGGCTGCATCTGTGCTTTAAAATCAGACCCCGCCACGGTCAGGCTCTCTGTACACCCAGCCAGGCACGACCAGCCTCTACACGTCCGGAGGCTGGCTAAATTAAATTTGCAGCATTACTATATACACACACACACACACACACACACACATATATATATATACATATATATATATATACACACTCACCAAGCACTTTGTTAGGAACATGTTTACTTTATTATACCTACTTATTCATGTGATTATCTAATTAGCCAATTGTGTGGCAGCAGTGCAATGCATACAATCATGTAGATAAGGAGTTTCAGTTAATGTTCACATCAATCAACCATCAACCAAAAAATGTGATCTTTGTGACTTTGTGACTTTGACCGTAGAATGCTTGTTGGTGGCAGACAGGGTGGTTTTTGTATCTCAGAAACTGCTGATCTCCTGGGATTTTCACGCACACTAGTCTCTAGAGTTTGCAAAGAATAGTGCAAAAGCAAACAAAAAAGGGAACAGCAGTTCTGCAGACAGAAACGCCTTGTTAATGAGAGAGGTCAGAGGAGAAGGGCCAGACTGGTCAAAGCTGACAGGAAGGTGACAGTAACGCAAATAACCACACATTACAACAGTGGTATGCATAAGAGCATCTTTGAACACACAATGTATCATAACTCTGAGTGGATAGGCTACAGCAGTAGAAGTCTTAATAAATACCTAATACAGTGCTCACCGAGTGTGTATAATATATATATACACACACACACACACACACACAAAAAAAAAATATATATATATATATATATATATATATATATATATATATATATATATATATATATATATGCGTGTGTGTATGTGTGTGTATGTATGTGTGCATTTCAACAACTGATTAGTCTCCAATGGCCTGCATTTCATGCTAGAGTTAGCAATTCCATTCAGCAGTCGTCTAGCTTATCCTGAAGTCAAATAAGCTCTGTCTCTAGAGGGAGTTCAGCCCACAAGAGCACAGCTACTTCATTTAAGAGAGAGAGATGGGGAGAGAGGGAGGGATAGAGGGGGAGAGAGAGAAATGGAGGGAGAGACAGGAGGAGAGAGAGAGAGAAAGAGAGATGGGGAAACCTTTCACCAAGGTGAAAAATGACAAAAACACCAACAGCAAAATGGGAAGTAGGTCTACTGATATAGCTGTATCGGTGCTGCTGTTATCTGAAGAATAAGCACAAGACAACAAAAGCACAGGCCTTCTGTTGCTATGCCATGTTAACCGAATCAAACCCTGCAGTCTGCTGCTTTTCCAAAACAGTGGGGGCCACTCCATTTACCTTGAGCCGAACCATTTGTCAAGAAATATAAAACGGTTATAACAGTTCATCTTAATGGCAGAAAATAAATGATCCCTCAGCTCGACTGGTTATCAGATGTTCATAAATCAAGCCAGAAGGAGACCAGTGGTGTACAAAGAGATTGGTTTACTCACTTAACCAGAACAAGCCCAAATGACAGCACTGGAGCTGAAAGACAAGGCAAGGTCTCTGCAGTAAGGGGGGTGGGTCTCTCCCATGGGCAGAATCTCCTCCACTAGGGATCTTCAAAACCCTGGTTTTCTTTTCTCTTGGGTGATTAACACAGCAAATTGTTCTACTGATTAGCCAGACTGACTTCACACCTGACACCCTGGTAAAGGGAGGGTGGTAAACCAGCAGTTCTGGTTCAGTTCAGTCGATGATCCCTGGTGTAGACTGACGCCACATAATCTGCCTGAAAATACTGATTGACTATAGATGACTATAGTCGTCTACACCTGACAATAGCCAATTAATGTCTCTGCGTGCCCTCTGTAGGAGTGGGTTGCACCTGCTGTACTTCAGTTTAGACGTAGCCTAGTTATAACTTAAATTCCTACTAATACTTGCATTACTAACCATGGCATTTTGCAGCTCGGTAATCAAGTAGAGCAGGGGTCTCCAATCTTATCCTAAAAGGGCCGGCGTGGGTGCAGGTTTTTGTTTTAACCCAGCAGTAACACACCTGATTATACTAATGAACTAATCGTGGTCTTTAATCAAGACCTAGATGAGTAGAATCAGCTGTCTTAGTCCTGTGCTAAAACAACAACCTGCACACACACCGGCCCTTTCTGGATAAGATTGGAGACCCCTGAAGTAGAGGTTCCATTCATGGATATGATATTTCAGTAGCGATCTAGCCAGCTATGATGCCAAGTGGAAGTTAATGTTTTGATCATTTGTCTGTCCTCCAGCATAGTGGATGAGTCAAGGTCACATGATTTGTTATGTGTATTAATAGCCTCCATAGCGGACTACAGCTAGCTGACATGATTATTTTCGTGGGGCGGCCTGTAGCGTAGTGGTTAAGGTAAATGACTTGGACACGCAAGGTAATCCCGGTGTAGCCACAATAAAATCCGCACAGCCGTTGGGCCCTTGAGCAAGGCCCTTAACCCTGCATTGCTCCAGGGGAGGATTATCTCCTGCTTAGTCTAATCAACTGTACGTCGCTCTGGATAAGAGCGTCTGTCAAATGCCAATATGTAATGTAATGTAATGACCATTTGAAATTACAGGCAATACAGAGGAGAGGTGTGTCTATGACGGATATTAAGCACTAGCTTGGGGATCCCTGGACGGAGAGAGCATGGCCTATGGAACCCTGGCCAGCCTAACCCTGCCCCTACGTCTGGCAAGACAAAGACAACTATGTCCTGCTGTTGTGGACTCCTGGTCACAGATGGACAATGATGACTTCATCTCACAGCTGGGATTCCGAGGGTATAGGGCATCGGAATCGAGCGTCTTTACTTAATTTAAGCCCCTCACAGGTTAGTTTTCAACACAGGAAAGACAACATTTTCAATTGACTGAGGTTGTAGTGATAGAACAGTAATAGGACTGTGACTGCACTTTCTAAATGGGACAGTAAATGAAAAACAGGTTTAAAAATGTCATTTTATTTTTTTATCCTCAGGAATAACACAAAAATAGGTTCAGCTGAAAACACAGGAAACGCTTCATTATGTTTATCTGAATGAAGAACCTGATAGCCCGGCAATGACGGAGCTCAGGTCAGTACATAATTAATAAACACAGTCTCGCCTCCTAATAGAATGCCTGCTGTCTGCTGTCGTACCTCACAGGGTAATGAATCATTTAAGAGTTGAATGGCATTGAACAAATGTATTATTTAATAACTTCAGCATGACTCTTCCACGCTCGCATACTGCATTTCATCCTCCTTACCACAAACACGGAACTGTACTGTCCTCTCAGGTCCTCTATGCACTGGTTCTTGTGTTTGATTTGCACTTTGTTGTACGTCGGTCTGGATAAGAGCGTCTGCTAAATGCCACGTAATGTAATGTAATGTAACACACACACTCGGATCTGTGTGATTTTCATTAACACCCAAGACACCGTCCGTCTCCTTCTGGTCTTGTTATGTCACATTTGCCAGCTTCAAAATACTTGCGGAAGCAACATGTAAATAATCCATGTCAATAACTTTGTTTGAAAGAAAATATGTTCCAATAAAATTGCTTTAAAATGCTTTAAAACAAGCAAATGAAATCATATTTACACGTCATTAAGTTAAGCCTACAAGGGCTTCTATTCCTTTGAAAATGAAATCAATTTGATGAGAGAAGTCAACCTCGTCCATGAAAAGATATTGTATTGGATGTAAACAAAGACCCCTCCAGATGTTCATAGTTCAGCAAATTGTTGACAATATTGGCCTTTTGTTCATGACAATACATAAAAACATTTAGTTTGACCTTTAGGTTGATAATCAAGTATATTATTCTCTTTTCTGACTTGTAATTGCAATTTTTCAGACGGTACAGAAGGAAATGCATTTATATGTCCTGCATCAGCATCAGCAGAGGTGTAATTACCTGTGCCTCTATGATCAGATGCATAATTATCCATGTCTCTATGAACTGATGTGCAATTACCTGTGTCTCCATGGTCAATTCCGTGATTAGTCAAGAGAAACCAACAAGCTGGCTTCAAAACTTCACTTCGGCATATCTAGCCATATTTAACTATTTCACAGAGAGCAAATACATAAGACTACAGTATGTTCCCTGACATTTCCATGACAACATGCCACCGTTACCCAACAATGAACAGGAACACGGTCCTGTCATTCAGGAACTGGCGCTACACTCTAATGTTCCCTCCCATGCGAGAATCAACACACAAGCACAACTGCGATTTTACACACATGGTTAAAGCGAAACGTGTCAACGTGCCGTCGCGGAGATAAAAACTGTGGCACAAAGGGGGGGGGGGGGGGGGAATGAACACCGTGAAGAGGAAGTCTATTTTTATCTGCGATGCCTTGTCCTCGGGAGCACCGAACGTGAGCGGAGAATAATTACTGTCTGAGTCAGAACTCCTACAAGCTCAGGCAGCAGCCGCAGCACACCGAAAACCCATCGCCTTTGGTACTGTGCTGCGGGCAATAAGAGAACAGAAAACAGGCATCTACGGTCTTCTCACGGGGGACCCCATGTTCTGGAATACCCCAAACCTTTCAGTCTGAGACTCCGGATCTTACACGCGCTTAACCAGCCAGAAACACCGCCTTCTTTCATTCTTTGGTCTGGAACCCTCAGGACATTTTTCACTCCATCGTCTGTGAAGGCCAACAGTTGTGAAACGGTAAATTCTGGCTACACGGAAATTTATTTCCGAGTCCTTTAATAAAAACTTATTTAATATGAAGCAAGTTTGATATCCGACTTGTTATTTTTGTCAAACACTTAAGGTAGGGAGAGAGGAGGGAGATGAAATGGCTCTCACACTCACACACACACACCTCCTCCACTTCTATGATAGAACAGAGAGGAGGTGAGCAGCCTCCCCGTTCTGCGAGTGGATAAGAAACACGCGCGGGCCTTGTTCTGTGCTCGGGGAGGTCGTCTGGTCGATTCGCGCTGTGGGCGCTGCGGTTTGAGCCTTTGATTGCCTTCATTGGGACCAGACTCCCTCACGTCCTCACCTCGGGGTCAGCTCCCGCCACCCCAGACCGTCCAGCTGCTAGCGCTCAGCGCAGAAAAGACTTACAGCCGTGAAGAGTCCTGAGTGCAAGGGGATAAAAAAAACAACCTTCAACCTGTCTGCTTTCATCCACCGCGGTGACGGGTGCAGAAAAAAAGACAGAGCAAGTACCGCAACCCTTAATTCCCTCGGCAGTGACGATATTAACATAAATCCAACAAGGACATTTTCAGTTGCTTGTCATAATACACCTCAGTACCTAAATGCTAAAGTACAATTTTTTTCTACAGCTACATGAAAAAGAATGAAGAAGCATATAACGGTATGAATTTCACATTTCTGAAATGTTATAAATAGTCGGCAATTACACAGAAAAAAACAGAGCAACACTTTACTTGAAGTGGCTCTTACTGTATGTCGCATTCCTAATAGCCTAACAAGTGCTATCATGCACTGCATTATAAATTATCATTATTATAAGTATATGTAAACATTAAAACCAGCAAACAGAAACTGCTGTTCAAAGGACAGGAGACATATGATGTTATGTAATGAGGGACATAACACTCATCATTGCATGCTTTGGGATCTTATAGCCATTGCTATAAGCTTGTCAAATATGTATGATTATTCAAGGATTAGAGCAATTGTTTATAGATGATAATGGCATTACAATAGCCCGCTTGTAGTTCTGCTACCCAACATAAATTCTAATACGATGAGACTTCACTCATCATTGAAGGAATCTCTCTCCAGACGTACTCTGGCTTCATTTTCTCTGAAGGACTCAATGTGAGTTTAGGCCAAAAGTGCTTCCAGTTTTCCACAGTAAAACATAGAAACCGCCGATTCAAACCGCAACCGTCTGAAAAGCAAAACGACTGAAGGAGATCCAACTTAACAATAGTTTAGAAACTTATAGTGTAAATAAATAGACAGCAGATGGCAATGAATCAAACCGACATCGAGGATTATTATTTTGGTCCCTCCTAACACACACGAGCGAGATCATAAACTCTCAACGTCTCCTCTTCAGAACCGTCACGTGTGGCATTGCTTAACGACTTTATGAGTCATGACACGGGAGTAGGAAGATATACGGTATGTCAGCGCTCCCGCGCCATCAGAATACCCCTCCTCCCACTTTAATTACTCACTATTGGAGTTTTACGGCATTGGGAAGGCGTCGGTGTCTCTACAGAAGTGCTCACAGGCCACTCTTGAACATTCATCATCTTCACAGCACCCACAATCCACAAACGTCGTTCCTGCTGTCAGCTTCCTGCTTTCCCGCTAGCTTTCAGTCGCCATACGGAACATACCAACCTTCAAAATAATCCTGGGGGAGGGGGATAATAGCAAAGCATCACACATGGTAGTGATGGCACGTGTTCACGTTAACATCCATTACAGGCCTTATGTGGAGGGAGGAGCTGTTGAAATTTAAACCATAATATCGAGCCTTTCGTTACATTGCACTTAAAGCATTTATAACATGCTCTTTTCCAGTGACACATCTTACCTTCTTTTACATAGGGTGTATTTATTCAGCTGCAAGTCAAGTTAAAAACAAGCAGAAATCTAAATTCACTTTTAGTCAATTTTTCATAACCATACACACACAACTTAAAGTATATATTAAATATATATAAAATTGTAATACTTGTGTACTTTCACGCCTTATTTTAATTCCCATCCACTTCCTGGAAAATTTTATGAGATTGTATGTCATCGTGTACCAGTGGGCGAGTATGTTGATCAAATGGTTGTCAATATTCCGTTCTCCTGCAATCAATATCCCTTTCACACACACATCCTCCTTTGAAGTCCCTCTCTTCATTTGACATCAATCAAATCGCCTGCCTACTCTTCAAAAACTCCTCTGAAAGATCCCTTTCACTTGTATGCATACACATCTTATTGTAGCGGTTAGGGCTGCTCTAATTTCTGTTTCAGTTTGTCTGTAAGCATCTTGCTCAAGGGTACAACAGCAGCCTCGGGGGAAATCCAGCCTCCAAAGTCTGTTATACTGTCAAGCGTGTGGCCGCTATGCGAGTGACAGACCTGGGTCAAATACGTCATTTTGACTTCCGGCCCTCTGAACTGCATACTTTACATCCCTTCAAGTGCACTTTCTACTTCACCTGCTAGTTTAATACCTCAACTGTTACCATCTCAACCTATTGGCCAGCGGAGGAAGGGCATCCCCCTATAGACAGGTTCCAGTATAGAGTTTTTTTTGCTTGTGTTGGCTTGGGGCTGGTATTTCCCCTTTCTTCTTCCCTCCTGTTACTCACTCGGATAAGTGTCTTTGGGACAGTCTTCTGTGAAAAGCTATATACAAACAAAATGCTTTACTGAGCTTGTCTGGCGTATTGAAACCAATTAAATACTCTCAAATATTGCAGCAGGCAAGATCAATCGAGCACAGAAAAGTATTTGAATCCAAAAAAATTTGACACAGGTCTTGTCAGTGAATAAAGTGATGTGCTTGCTCTTGCTGCAGTTTGCAAATTTCAGTGTTGGTTTTTGGTGTTTACCATGCGGTGTAAACTGAAATGTTCTCTCATTATTCTTCTTCGGGTTGGCATGGATGTTTCTTTGCCATGGTCTGCAAAGCTCTTAGCAACAGGGACTGGAAAAAAAAATTCAATCGCACTTTACTTTATTTGCTGATTACTGTCGGTGACACGTATTATTCTTACAGACACCAGGAGAGCAGTTAAAAGGCGACCATTAATTATGCATACAGAGGTGGAGATGACACAATACCACTCTCTCCCTGGGAGTTCACCACCTGCTTTTATTTCTGACACTTGAATGCAGTTCTGAAGTCGGGGAATCAGTTAGGGAATGTTTTTGCATCTTTCGGTAACTTAATTAATTGAGTTCATATCTTTCAGCTGCTAATTAAATGAAAAGTCAGCTGGACCAAAGACCAAAAGACCAAAACCGCAGTTCCTGTCTAAAGTTTCCTGGCAAAAAAAAAAAAAAATTAAAACCCCTTTTTAATTAGTGAACAGAATTTGTAACTTGAAGGCTGCAAATTATATATGGGATACCACAGTACTTTACCCAAGTGGATTCAGTGTGTGTGTGTGTGTGTGTGTGTGTGTGCATGTACATATACAGCATATAGCAGTATAAATTGACAATATGCATGATGTAAGCAATGAGGTTGGCCAAGATAAGTGTGTGCTCGGCAGATAAATAATGTGCAAACACACAATATTCGATAGCTGCATGTATCTACTGGATGTTTGACAGAATCTCACGGCTGGCAGCCAGCAGCATGAATAAGATTGACTCACGCTTCTCGTTGCTCACCAGAACACGTCAGCAAATAAATGATTCGCCTCGCTCGCGTCACTGTTGAATTAATGAGCGCTCTGTACCACCCTGGGCCCGTGCGTTGACAGACACGGCATTAATCCTATTAGACTATAAAGAGCAGAGAGGTGGAGGGAAAACAATCAGCAGAATGCAAAAAAGAAACAACCACACTTCCACACTGCAAAAACCAAAAAATAAGTCAATCTCATATTCTCCATCTTATCCATTGTCTTATATTTACACTTAAAAGCTTATTGATACAATTTATCTCACCAAATAAGACTAAAATACTGCCAATGAGGTGAGACCGTATGACTCATTTCAAGATTTTCCAAAAACCATTTGGTAGACAAACGGTAACTTAAAACAAACAAATATTTTCTACTTGACAGAAAAACAAGATGTTAAGTGTCATTATGAGATGAAAACATTTGTTAAGACAGACTTGTTTGCAGTGCAGCTCTGTCTAAGCACACTCCTCGACTCGCTCTGCCAAGCTTCGCGGTCCCCCTTCAAACAGATGGCTACGGGCAGAAAAAGCCGGTGTCAAGGACACACTCGTGTCACGGTATATGAAAATTTCCCGGAACGACGCCGAGATCGGTGGTACTGTGGGGTGCTCCGCGGGTTTAGGTCAAGAGATTCGCCTCGGACTCCTCGGTGCGACTGGAACGGACCAGCTGGCACGATGAGAGTTTTCGTATAAGCGCGAGTACAGTGCCTGTCACGTCCACGGTTAGACATAATGTACCTACAAGGGCATCGAAGATCCGTGGCCGGCACGGAAACAACGCGGTACGGACGCGCGTAGACCATCGCCAAGATTATTCACTAAGATTATGTATGAAAGGTCCATCCATTTATTTGTGTAAACGTGAACTTGTTCCCTAAACTTGCACGTAAATGTCTTTCAGGGGCTGGTATTTCCACTGAAATTGATGCATTATGGATTTCATCCCTGTCTAAGCAGAGGTCGTTACCGTTTCCATTTTTCTTGTTTTCTTGTGTGTGTTTCATCGCCTCCATATAAGGGCAAATGTGCACTATCCAATAGGCCTTTGGGCAGAGGGGATAGATGAATGACCAAGCAACAGGACAGTGCCAATACAGAGGTCACACACTGCAAGCTTCATGAGAGCCTCTGTAAAAGGCAAGGCTATGATATTTTATACTTATTTATGGACACTCACTGAGCACTTTATTAGATAGACCTGAACACCAGCTTGTTAATGCAAGTATTTAATCAGCCAATCATGTAGCAGCAACTAAATGCATAAAAGCATGCAGAAATGGTCAAGAGGTTCAGCTGTTTTTCAGACCAAATGTCAGAATGGGGAAGAAATGTGATCTAAGTGACTTTGACCGTGGAACGATTATTGGTGTATTTTTGAGTATCTCAGAAACTGTTGATCTAGTAGTCTAGAGCTTGCAGAGAATGGTGCAAAAAACTAAAAACCAGTGAGCACCAGTTCTGCAGGCAAAAACGCCTTGTTAATAAGAAAGGTCAGTGCAGAAGGGCCAAACTGATCAAAGCTCACAGGAAGGTGACAGTAACGCAAATAACCACACATTACAACAGTGGTATGCAGAAGAGCATCTCTGAACACACAACACATCAAACCTCTAGGGGAATAAGCTACAGCAGCAGAAGACTTAATAAGTCAAAAGAATAAGAGTATATGTTGTAATTTACATAAACAATGGTGTATTTCTTTATGTTGTAATGCAAACACAGACAAACATACATACATGTTATTTGTTTTATATAACCTAGATGTATGTATACACAGAATAATCATACTTGTGTGATGAAAATATAGCCTTGCAGAAATCACAGCCAAAATGATTTTTAAAACATCTCTGAAATAAAGTGTGACTGGAATTATCATTGAAAAGTAATTGGATGAAAAGCAAGAGCAAGTCGCTAAATAGGTCAATTATGAAAGGGAGGTGGTCGCACTTGAGAAATCAGAGCATCGAAAAAGGGGGGTGATCTTTCCCAGTGAAACTAATGCGCATTTAAGCTGTTTTTAACAGTCCTGTCTCCTTCCCAGAATATCTCCAGGTATTTTGTGACAGCAGGGTGGCTTTCCTTGGCTAGCCGCTACCTCAGCGGTGGCCATTAACGCGAGTGCCGCACGGAATAGCAAAGGGCTACTCCACTCCGGTCCTGGCGGGCCGCAATCAAGCAGTTTCCCTGGCTCCCATTAACAGTCAGCACTGCGACGGGAAACCGAATGGCCTCGGGAAAGACCACGGTTATTAGCGCCGGCTGGGAAAGAGCCGGGCTGGAACGAAGCCGGCAGCCGCTGCAGCAATTCAGGTCTAAGGCCGAGTAGCCCCAGACTACACATAATTTCAGAATCATATCCAATGTCTATTATTAATTATTCGTGTTGGATTAATCCGCTTGATAAAGGCAGTGAAAGATATAATGCTCGCGCTGATATGTTTTGGCTGGTGAACAAATGGAGCGATAATGTCCTGGGCCAGCAAACAGAACTAACTGATTGTTGGCAGGCGGGACTGCGGTCTGTGCCAACAGAGCCCAGTTCCAATACACCAATCCACCTCTCCTCGAGTCCCACTCCAAACATATTCGTATTTGTGCCTTTGTATTTGAACTTTATGATATTTTCCCCAATTCATATCCTGCACAAGCTCTCAGAAGTAATTTTAGAGATTATAATCTAATCTAATCTAATAATTCTAACAAAAGTTCCTTTGCTTGTAAAATGATTGTGTCAGTCAGGGCACATTTTGTACAATTTGTTCCTTAAAGAACAAAAATGCACCTCCACCGTATCTTTTTTTCTAACAGTGCATGCTTTCACTAGCAGGATATGAATTGGGGAAAATGCCAGAAATAAAGAATACATTTCTATTAAAAATTCACAAGAAGTGCACAAATTTGAGGCAGGGCTGTCATTAGCAGGACTATCAATAGCCAATGAAAATAATCATTATATCATGTCACCTGCTAACAATAAAGCAGCTAATTGGTTTAAGCTCTAGGTGTTTCTCGTAGAGCCGCAGTAAGAAGCGATGAGGCAGCCGTAAAGACGCAGCGAATGTTGTGAGCCAAGCCGAAAGGAAGATGAGAAATTTACTAGCTGTGGCAAGAGTACAACAGTTTATTTAATGCATCAGCAAAGAGCTACAACTACAAACAACACAAGTGTGATAAGTGGAAATAAATAGCCAGGCAGCCTAATATAACCGTTGGTGAATTTGTGAGCCCTGGGCGTGATGAGCAGGGTTTACCCCCGGTATTAATGGCGGGGGCTCTATTCAGCTCTGCTGAATTCATGAGCACCTCCTCAAACATCAGAGAAAAATCAATACAACCTCAGACTCAGATCTCCATAGAAGGGGGGGAAAGGCACAGTGGCTCTATTTGATGAAATTGGCACGGTGTAGTCGTGGTTTCGCCAGGTGAGGTGTAGGCTGTGCCGTGTGAATGCCATGGATCACCACTCCACCACTGCTTACCCTCTGAGGCACTTCCCCCTACACTAATTATTTCCCTGGGGGAAACCCTGATATGCATTTGCATTGAATGACCTCTGGGAAACTCCCAAGGGCTCCCAAATTATTATTGTTATTATTATCATTATTAGGGGTCCAAGCATGTAGTGCTGGAACCCTATTGTTTCTTTGTTTTTGTTTTTTTCTGTTTTTTATTATTAAACACGCTATGACCTACTTTCGCAAACTTTTTTTCCATTGTCACCAAATTAGGCTAGAAACCTTCTTTAGAGTCAGAAAAACTAAATTTATTGATAGATCGTGACTATTCAAAACAAAATGGCCTTCACATATAACATTTTTAGGAAAACCTCATGAACGCTTTGTCCAATCCACACCAAATTTGGTACACTACTGCAGCATGTGATTCTGTGGAAGACAGACCCATTGACACCATTCTGCATGCCTATATCTCTTGAATTGTTTGGCCAATCAGGTTGACATTTTGTACAATAAGTCTTTCCAATGAATCAAAGTTTTCTTGATAAACATGCCTGCCATCAGCAGCCATTCAACAGGCTCAGTGAGGGCCTATCATCACTTGGTGAGTATACTGACCTCTTGACTTGGTACTAGTGTGTCTAATTTGGAATCAGTTGGGCATTAGGGGACACTATATCAATGGTCATGATTATTCAAAACAATATGGCCACCACACATCAAAAACATATCAAAAACTAAAACAGCAGTTTTTGCACTAATCATGAACCAGAATTCTCACCAAATTCTCAGAAGAAATGTGTAAATGCCAATCTCTCTTGAACTGTTTGAATCGAGTTGAAACTTTGCATGCTATGCCAACCTGTCAGTCTCCAATTAAAGGTAAAAGTATGAATGCTATGCTGATCAGTTGTCAGTGAGCACGTGCCAGTGACAGATCATCATGCAGGGAATACCATGTGAAATTTTGGAACAGACTGAATTCTTTACCTTTCCCCCAATATGTCTGTACAGCTTGAAAATTCATTACTTCCGCATGCTGCTTGGACCCCGTAGCATGCGTTGTGGAGCATACTACGCATTCTTCCAATGTGAATGGGAGGGAGAAAGGGAGAGGGGTAGACTAGCCCGTACACATGTTTGAAGGCATATGGGATCTCTCTCAGGGTGCGGGTAAACACCCACCGACTATATTCATACAGGAGGTCAGATAATTCCCCCGGAGGTGCAGTGGATAGCAGCGTCAGGCAGAAAAGTCCTGTTCGAATCCCGACTGGGGAATTTCTGTTTCTGGATGTCCTCTGCATGCCTGTGTGGATGACTTCCACCCACTGCAGTAAATTAGCAAGTCTGCTCAGTCAACCTTCCCTGTATTAAAAAACGTCTAATTAATACATATTGCAAATGGGCTTTAGAAAGGAGATGTACGGGGAAGGTGAGAAATGAGGTCATTACTAAAACACTAAGTAAATACACTTCTGCCACAAATCTCTTTAGTGGGTAAAGCAAAGTAGAGGAGAGATGGAGTGCGATCGCTAGGATGCTACGAGGCATTGCTTCCCAGAGGTGGCTGAAGAATAGATCTTGCACCGTCTGCCTCCTCCGTTCAATAAACCATGCTTTTTAAACAGGGCCAACGAGGACGTTTTTCACAGCCTGACAGGCTTTAAATCAGATCACCCATCCCGCTTGCTCCCAAACTCAAGCCTAAGGACTCGGGGCGGCTTCCTGGACGGATGGAGAGATTCGCCCGTTTGTAGATTTAAGGTCTTCTTTTTAACATGCAAAGGAAATAAAGTGACGTGTCACCCATATATCCAGGCGGATTGGAAGCGTATTTAGATATGCTGCTATTCTGAAGATCATTAAAATTGTCCCAGGAGAGCGATGCTGTGATTCGAGAAGACATGCTACAAGTACGGGCTACACGGCATGACTGCTAATGAAATGCATATTTAGGCGAAGGCGAAGGAATTATTATTCCGGCAAGCCTCTCACTCGTGTTACGCAGAGTTATAGCACACCTTCAGATCTCAGAAGAAGCCATTCACTGGAGTTAAGAGAGCCGCGGTAACGCAGAGAGAAATACTCGCCGGTAGTCTATAATTATTCCGTAATGAGCCCTATATATTTCTCTCTCCATTTGGATAATATAGCAGCAGCTCTCTCTTTTTTTCCGTATGCCATTTATCCTCCCGCCTTAAATCCAGCTCCGCGTTAGCGGGCAGGGGTGATAAAACATTCCTCGTTCTTCGTGTCTTCCTCACCCGGCGTCTCTATCACTGACCCCGAGAGTACTCTGTAACATCCCATTTAACCCAGGCCCCGGGGCCTCGTTCATTCACACCGGCTTCCCATACAGGGGGGAGTCTGCTTCCCCTGGACTAGCCTAGCTGCCATTTCTAAAGGGCGAAACGATTGTGTACCCTATCGACCTTGCAGTAAACATAGCGTATGTAATATATGGTAATGAATGTAAATTGCATGGATTGCATTAATCAGGGCATCATTTGCGGAGGGAGTGGGTGTGTGGGTTGTTGGGGAGGGGGGTTTTTGAGCTGCCTTCGCTACATCTTGCTCTCTAAAATACAGGTTAAGTAAGACGGACGGGCGGAGGCAGCCCTCGTGAGCGGCTTGTTCTCCACAAGCCGAGTCGCTGCTCGAGTACTTAATCACAGGGCTGAGGTGACTGGCGCATACAGCGCCCGTCTTCCACACGACTACACCCTCTCTCGATTCAGCACCGCGCTTAATACGCAATAAGCACATAATTACCTGAAATGTTATATTTAAAAATGAATAAAGTACATTTTGGCATCATGCACATCCTTTCGAATGTTGAATTTTAAAGGGCAAAACATGCAATATATGCATTTGTACAATGTACATACATATGTAGCCTACACACACACAGGCACACTACTGACAGATACTGAATTAAACAGACTTCCCATCGGGAAAAACATGTATGTTGGATTCATTGTATTTGTTGGATTTATCTTCTTTTCTTTTAAGAATGGGAACATGCATTTTCAGTTCAGTTTACTTTATGCTAAGAAGACCATAGAATTTCATTTCACAGAAAACAAAAGTGCGTATGTGTGTGTGTTTCGTATGTATAGCAGTGTGGTGTATGTTCATACTTAATGAGCTGTGGTGTTTGATAAACCCACCCAATTTTGTTTTGCTGAAGTAGTAGTAGTGTACACCATGTATCAATAATTTAATCAAATTACATTACTTGGTTTGCAAAACCCTTATCTGTTGTGCCTTGTATTGCTTAAAGTTTTCACACAACTCCCTTGAACACATGCAGATATTCCTATGAAGTGCTTCAGGTCAAGTTGCCTGCTCCTGGGAACAAGAGTAGAGTACTGAGTCTCCCCAACCTGATTAAAAGTCTGGTCTCCAAATCAGCAACCCACACTCACAGCTATGGATCTAGGCTAGTATTTACACCGGGCCGTTCAATAACTTTCAAGAGACACGGCTTTCAGCCCCGAAAGCACATTCTTTCCTGAGTGAAAAGATCTGTCCCCATCTGTCTAGAGGAGGAAAGGGAATAAATGGTTGGCATCTCAGAGGGCCTCCTCTCCTCACAGCTGCGTCATATGAAAAGGATCATCAGACGGAATTGCTATCATCGGTGAAAAGCTCTGGAGTAAACGCGGCTTCCCTCGAGCCGGCGCTGACTGACTGCGTGATTGAAATGCATCTCAGAGTCCTTGGCGTGCCAGACGCCCACGAGCCAGAGTGTGGTGAAGGGAGCGTACTTTCAAGGTGACAGTTATCGCGCCGGGTCCCCATTTCCTGTGCCACATCTAGAAGTATGCATAAATGGCGCCTGCCGACCGTCTCAAACATCAAATCCTTCCGATGTCTTCCAGAACGTTTCGATTTCTTTCATATAGCTGAGCCTCCCATATTTCAGTGCTTCCCGTTCGCATGCCAAACTACTGTACAACTACTAGCTGGCATGTTGTACATATCAAAGCTATGCCAGCTAGACCAACGTGAAAATTGAGCTTGTCAAGCTGGCCTAGCAAGGTATACAGAGGTGGAAAGTCTAGGGGTCAGGAAGTAAAGGTCCTGCTGTGTGTTTCTTCCACCCATGAACTCAGCCAGCTGATTTCACTAATAAGCTCTACCTCCTGGCTGATGAATTGTACTAACTGGCAAAATCCAGGTGGTCAGAACAAAATACTGGGGAGGACCTGGATTTTCCACCTCTGAAGGTATGAGCTGGTCAACCAGCATGGCCAAGCTGTTTATGAAGCTGGTCAAGCTGAATATGAGCTGGTCAACCAGCTACCAGCTGTTTCAAAACATACCTTGAGCTGGTCAAACCATATCGATCTGAGAGCTGGTCTGAAATTTCAGCTGGGGAATCTTCACAATGCATGTAACTAACAAAGAAAAACAAACACTAGAAAAAACAAACACCCATTTGAGCACATTATCAGACAAGCATCATCTCAGCGTTTTCTCAGTTTAATAAAGATGGTATGTTAGCGTAAATCAGACCACAAAGAACGACATTCGAGAGAGCACAAGAACAGGAAAAATACCTCTGGGGCTTAGCGCGGATCTGAAAAGCTCATTTATTTAATCTGCACTTATGGAGAATCTGTGGCATATGGAGCCCAAGAGGGTTGGAGACGTTTCACTGTGCAAGGGAAGTGCCACTGTCTGATGAGCTAGCATGTTTGCGAATATAAACCAAGCAGCACTCCTGCCTGTTTGGTCAGGCCCTGACTGGATGTTTGCATTAGAAAATGTTCTAGACACTTCCACCAGCTCCCTCATTCTCGGGGGTACGGTTTGGGCACAATATTTCACCCCTCCTGTCACTGCTGTCACAGCACCCAGTGAAGGTTCTGCAAGTGCTCCTCTGTGTTTCAGGGGGAAAAGAAGAACTACCGTCGTCACAAGCAGTAGCACTGAGGCATGGCGTGTGCTGGCCTGCAAGAACAACTGACATTTGACAACAGATACATGTGTAGTCTGCACTCTCACCATGCAGTCCAAGTGCTTCACTCAGTACACTCTACATCTAAATGTAATTTACACAAGACACATGTTTAACATTTAACTAAATGGCAGCTTGAGCTACACTCACTGAGCACTTTATTATGTAGACCACCAGCTTGTTAATGCAAATATTTCATCAGCCAATCACATGGAAGCAAAGCATGCAGACATGGTCAAGAGGTTCAGCTGTTTTTCAGACCAAATTTCAGAACGGGGAAGAAATGTGATCTAAGTGACTGCGGAATGATTGTTGATGCCAGATACTGCTGATCTCCTGGGATTTTCACGCACAACAGTCTCTAGAGTTTGCAAAAACAAAAAACATCCAGTTAGCAGCAGTTCTGCAGGGAAAAACTTGTTTATGAGGGAGGTCAGTGGAGAAGGGCCAGACTGGTTGAAGCTGACAGTAACGCAAATAACCACACATTACAACCGTGGTATGCAGAAGAGCATCTCTGAACACACAATGAGTCAAACCTCTTAAGTGGATAGGCTACAGCAGCTAAATAAGACTTAATAAGTCTAAAACATAAGTCTGAAAAATACCTAATAAAGTGCTCACTGAGTGTATATTCATACTTTAGAAAATGTATTATTATTTTTTTACGGATTCCCTCCCCAACCCGACCAAACAATCAATTTTAAATTCAACAGATAACAGATAAAAGCCAACGTCATTATTTTTTGCAATAAGTCAGATAATAATGGTGTTACAAAGCAACGCAATATAGTCATTTTGTGCACGTAAAAACGAAAATAACTTCGTTTCAGAATCCTTGTGTTGGGGTGGGTGGGCACTTGTGTTACAGATTTTCCCGTGTGTACCTCGCTCCCATATTCAGAGCGTGTGTGTACCACGCTCCCATATTCAGGGCAGCGGTCGATCAGAAAGCACAAGCAGTCCTCGGAGCGACGCAAGTATGACGTAATTGGCCTATTTCCGACTATGTGACATGGATGTAAACACCAACGGCAATTTGTCGCTGCTATGCGCACGGAGGCATGCGATTCCGTACATTTCTTTCCACACTCACATTTCCAGACCGGACCTCGGGCCGGGCGCCCGCTGTTTAGGTGGAACTATGGAGACGTAAACGGAGGAGTAAACGTTGGATCCGGTGCGCCCGTCGTCATGGTATTCCAATCTGCAGTAATTAAACACAACACAGTGCTCAGCTAGCGCTAATCACAGGAGTCCATGCACGCTGCAACAGGGCCTTATCAAACAATGTTCAGGGATGGAAAGAAAAAGCAAGGCAAGTATAAAAAATAACTGTTGCCAAATTTTTACCTTGTTCATATCCCAAAGATCAGTCACTTAGTATAGACTACTTGATTGACTGTAGTGAATCCACATAGTGTGGTTTAAGACACAAAGTGACAGGAACATGTAAATATCCTTCCTTCTCCTGTACAGACACCCTAGACAAGCACATGCAAAACCTCTTCGCATTGAAATGCTCCATTACAAGATCCTCAGTAGTAGAGCAAATCTCAGTTGTACTTGTGCAGGCAATGGTAAGTAAATTATGGCAACGGAACAGTGAAATTATTATTTTTCTTTTTGCTATATGCTCAAGGCATTTGGATTCGAGATCAAAAGATGAACAAAGCACAGACAATAAACATTTCATTTCATATGTGTTTTACCATTTTACAGAAACAGCTGTTTGTGTGTTGAGTCCCCCCATTTCAACTGTGCTAAAGTTAACAGATGACTGGCAGGTATTGACAGATGAATCCAAAGAGCCATGAAGACCCTAAAACAATGATCAGTGACATCCCTGCAGTCTCCAGAGGGCTGGGGTGAAAATATCACAAGCTACCATATGCAGGAGACTTTGAGAGCAGAATTATAGAGGCTACACTGCGAGATTCAAACCTCTCATCAGCAGCAAGAATTGAAAGGCCAGATTAGACTCTGCCAAAAATGACAGAGACAAGCCAGAAGAGTTCTGGAACAACGTTTTATGGACAGATGAGACCAAAACTAACATTTTCCAAAGCGATGGAAAGCCAAAAATGTGGAGAAAGAAAAGCACATGAGCCAAACCGTACCATCTCATGAAATATGGGTATTATCATGGATTAGACCGAGTACAAATAATTTCCTCCAACCTTATCACACTTCATCAATCCTGCAGCTAAATAATTACCCCAAAAACACTGCCTATGCAATCAAATCATTCATCAGTCCCCAGTCAGAAAAGGTTTTGGATTTGCCAAGTCAGTCACCTGATTTAAATCCAATCGGGCATGCATTTCACTTACTGAAGAGGGGACTGATGACAGAAACCCCCTGTAACAAAAATCAACTGTAAGAGGCTGCAGTGAAAGCCTGAAAAGGCATTTCAAAAGAAGATGCCAAACTTTTAATGGGTCGTAAACTTGATACAGTCATTGCATTGAAGGGCTATGCAACCAAATATTAGACTTTGTATCAATTTACAGTTGAAAATGGGAGGACCCAAACCAAAAACAGCCGCTTATGTAAAATGGTAAAACGTATACCATGAAATAAAAGCTCATACCTTTGTCTGATATTTATCTTTTGATCTCAAATCCAAATGCCTTAAGTACATTTCACTGTGCTGTTACCATACTTTTGGAGGGCATTATACCTCATTACACACTGTATACAATACCTAATATGTTGACACGTCTAGGTAACCTAAAAGTGTATTCTTTTGGTTGCAAAGCATTATGACAGAAAAGGGGTTGGTTACAGTATGATATTGACAGTTGATAGACAAACATGGTGGTCTTAATTTGGTTATTTCCATATGCAGAATATTTACACTAAAAGCTATAATGTGACAGGTAAAATAATACTGTATATCCCCCAGGAAATACGAAGAACAAGCAAGCACGCCAAGGAGCTCTACAGTGATCTTCACTGAATTGTGAAAATTGAACCCGGTTCCAAATTTGCAGCACTTAGGAAACACGATTGACACGTCTGTGTGAAGCCTTTATAAAGCGAATCCTATGCTTCTTTACCAGCTGTTGCCCCATTTCCTCCGTGGTTTCTGGGAAGTCTGTATTCCTGTGGAATGTGGAGATAATTCCCATGGGAATTTGTTAGTTTTGGCACTGTCTGCAAAGTGAGCGCCACCGGGAGCGTGCATATAAAACCTGCGGAGACAGACGAAACTGCTAAGTCATGGACCGACGCTCGCTCAATATTTTTTCATTTTATTATAATTGTTTTTTTACACGCTGGATTGTTATCACTTTTCCTGGCAAGGGAGCTCATGAAAAAGTATTTTTTTGCTCAGAATAATTCAAATACACGGTTTAGTTTCGTTTAAACCTCCTGGAAAGAAAACTGCGGAAAGAAAAACATCTGTTCTGCCATATTCCACACAAGGGCATTCCTCGCGCACAGTGGCCTCGTAAGACTGGGAGCCCGAAATAGGCCGTGAAGATGAATAACGTATAGGCCTACAATGTGTATTTATCAAAAGGGAAAAAACGTATAATTTAGTATAATAGGTGAAAAAAATCGTTATTTGGCATTCGACGATGCTGTTTTGAGGGAAAGCGGCACAGAAATAATTTAATGAAACAAATATTTTCTTTCCTGCGACGTGAGGATGTGTGAAATGCCTCAGAGGCATGCGTGAAATGCGACAAACTGAGACAAGCATGTCCTTGCTGTCCCTGGAAAGATGCATGCAGTGGATTTTGCCATTCCATTAGCGCTATCAGCAAAAAGGACGACGGCAGGGGTCTCTCATCAACCAGATTGGGACAGCTAGGCCACCGACTTCAATTGGCGACAGTTACGAGGTCGCCTGAGAGCGATTCCTCTAACCTTGATACACAGGGGATCTATGGTGGAATCTACCAGTGACATTAATCAATGGCTCTCGTTCTTTCTCTGTCTCTCTCTCTCGTTCTCTCTCTCTCTCCCCCTTGCACACACACACCGTCTCTCTCTCCCCTTCTCTCACACTGTCTCCCTCTCTCTCCCCCCTCTCTCTTAGTCACGCTTGATGAAATGACCATCTTTCCAGGCAAACAAAAAAACACCCTGGCTTTAATGTCTGGGATTCTCTGAGGTGGATGAAGCATGTACTGACCCGGTCCCCCTGTTGTTAAAACTGCATTCCACGTTACAGCTGAAGAGCGCTGTCTGCGTTCCTGTGCCATTCCGTCTATAAATCTCCGTAATTAATCACAGCAATAATCTTCAAGGACGGGCCAACATGGGAAACGGCAAGGCTAAGAGAAGCCCACTGTTTGTGCAATTCACCTTATGTCTAGAGCCCCCTCTGTACTCAAAACCAAGGCTGTTTAAAAAACGATCGTGTGTCAACATTAATTGTTATGAGGGTTTACAATGTGTTGAAACAGATCGTTCTAAAATACCGTGCCATATTAAATTAAACTTCATTAAATAGTCGTATCGTCCCAAGTTTGGAAACAGTAACCGCTACGAAAACAAACACACAATAGCACATACCGTGGGTTTACACATTGTTCTAACAACGCATGCAAACATTACAACCTGGCAAGTACATTTTGCTATTCACTCCAAAAAGACTTTCTTTGGCAAACGAAGAGCATTCTTGGGCAGCAGAACCAGCCACCGACGGGAAAACGTTTCCTTTCCGCAGGCCTCCTTGTATAGCCCATGCCTTTTCATCAAGCGCCCTCTGCTGGCCACAGAGGAGCTTGCGTGGCAGTCCTCACTTAAAGGCAACGCATGAACTGTTGTTGACTTTTCAGTGTCCTTATGAGTGATTTGCTGATACTTCCCAGATTTCCTCAATAGTTTTTTGCTCCCCCAATTCGGAATGGGCAATCATAATCCTGGGCCTGCCCCATTACTGCAGTCTCCGCAAATATTTCAGGTGGATGCTAACAGCAGCCAACTCTGCCATTGACCAATGAGGTAGGGAGCACCCTGTCGACTGAAACACTTCCTTCATGAGCAAGGCAATAGCCAATTATGTGTGCCCTGTGTTCAGCCCAGCTACCCCGCTTGACAAGATCTGACGGTCATTTCTGGACTGGTGAAAATGTGAATTTCCCCATTAGGGATTAATAAATGACAACCAATCAATCAATCAATCAGTCAGTCAATCATAGCAAGTCGGTTTACTCCCCATGATCAGGTAATAGCTCCTCCTTACAGTAAATCAAATCTGATAAAGATCATTTTAATATGACAGTGTGCATCTTATTGGACTCATTTATACTCCATTAGAATTTAATTAACACTGAACATGACACTGCGTCTCATTTCCACTGAGTTCTTAGGTCACTGAGGTCTTGAGGTTAACTGGCTGGACAGCAGGGCAAGAGAATGTAATTTATGAATGAGATACATATAATACTATGCACATATTCATTTAATTTAATCAAACATACCAGGCACCCAAGTTATTCAGTGTGTATTTCCTTAGTGTACGGCAAGTGCAAATGTCTGTTACTGTAAATATATTACAACAATATGGGCGGGGGGGGGCGGAGGTGCTGGAACAGTTAATAGAGAGCTGGACAGCCATGAAATGCACAGCAGGAGCAGGGCTGTGTGGAAACCCCACGAGATTCCCGGGAGAACAGGCTCTAAACCCGGAAAACACGGAGACTCAGCTTCCACAAGCTGGCTGAACTCGCAAACCCTCTAACAGAGCAAGATCATGCCTGCCAATGCAGTCTCCAAAGACAGGCCATGTCTTAAGAGTATTAGTCATGTAATAGGACTTAAGATCTTCTTTTGTTTGTTTCTTGCTGAAGTAGAAAATATTAGCTTGTTTTAAGTTACGGTTTGCTTGACAGCTGAAATGATCTCACCCCATTGGCAATCGTGAAATTACTCAAACATTGACTCATATAGCGAAAAAGTCTCAAGAGAAGACTAAAATACTTGTTGAGCCTGACTCTTAGTTTTGCTTTGTTTGCAGTGCAGTCCGCGTGGCGCATGCTTCTGCACCGCGATATCTGTGCTGGCAGCGGCGCGCTCTGTCAGGTTGGTCACACCGTTTGGTCACACAGGACACGGAATGGCGGCGTGGTCTCCCTTTATGGAGCCTGCTGCTGCCGGGTGATCGAGCTTCATTAACCTTCTCTCTCTGCACTGGACTCGCCAGAGTACTCCCTCCGCGCGAGCCACTTACGGTCAACAAGTGACATTATTGTGTAGCAGAAACGCCAGACCCTGCCCTTTTGTACCTTCCCTTTCTGCGGAATAACAATCGCATTCATCTACCCACGGGGCCTGCCAATTGGACGCGCTCCAGACTGCTGTTTATAAGCTAGCATGACCTCAGAAACACACACGCATACACACTTTCACCTAATGAAATACATCCACTGACATTCAGTGGCTCTCTTGTTATTGTGTCTTTGTATCCTCAAAATTGTGCTAAATGACAAAACTATATTTAGTACAGGTATGCATTACCAGAGATTCCATTCAAGTATAAAACAACCTCAATGAGCAGACATAAACTTAAGAAATGCAGGAGCAGTAAGGATGGTTGCAGAGGTCCAGATGTTTCCACACAGGGTTTACATTTGGAGCACAACTGTAGAGATTATTCATGGTATCGCTAACGTTTCTTGAACGCTGTCCAAGTATTCTCAGTGGAGTATGAAGCGGTCAGGTCCGGACCTAGCTGTCCGACAGAAACGATACAAACACACATCAAGACTAATACACGGATCCTCTTTGCCATCTTCAATCTAGGGATTTGCAGTTAACATTTGAAAAGGTCAAAAGTGGACTTTTAACTTTCCCTTTGGCCTGTGCTTATGAAACTACACACATATTTTGATTACTCCATTTTAAAGGGCAAAATATACAATATATTAAAAATGTATTACATACGTTTGTACAATATACATACATGTCTACAGTCTACACACACTGTGTACGACCACCTGTACTTCAATTACCGTTTCACCATTCCACTACATTCATGCCTTCAGTCCTTTTTGGAAACCCCCCTCCCTCCCTCCCTCCCTCCACCCTCTCCAGCCCCTAGCAACCCAGAGTGGATGTAAAAGAAACATCTGACACGTAGTAAAGCTCACGCATCCGTCAGGAGCGATGTCGGGTCCCCCCTCCTCCCCTCCCCTCCCCTCCCTCTGCTCCCCGCATCTGCTCCCAGCCCGGGGAATAACCTCCTTCTATTCATTTCTGGCAGACGGCAATTTATATGTCATCTGGAGCTCCGCGGGCAGAGCCCAAACGTCTTCACCGCGCCTCGACTCCACCGACAATACCGCCGACATAATAACACGATTACACAGCAGAGGGAGACTGGGAGCAGATTTCATCTCCACCGCATTAACCTCCCTTCCTCCCGTGGCTGTACGGGGGCCCCGGCGCACACGGACCGTTATGAAGACCTATTAGACGCTTCCGCGGGAGATGTTGACGTTTCTGATTGGGCGTGATGGAGTTCTGCGGAGGTTAAAGCAGTTTTTGATTGGGAGTCATATGGGGGGGAAACCGACTCCGATTCTGTGCACTTGTGTGTGAGGAATTTTAAAAGACGGACAAGCCTTAGGATGTGGGGCGACAAAAGATTTATTTATTTATTGACGACGCTCTAGGCCATCTTCAGTGCGCAGCGAATGAAAGGGAACCCCGAGAGATTAGGCGTTCGATTGCAAAAGCGCACGCGTCCAATACGCGCTACTGGCTATGGCCTGTGAAAATATGTTCGGACTTAGGAAGCCGCAGTAAAGAGTCCCCAGCCGCTGAACGATGAGCCTCTCGCAGGCGGGGGTGGGCGGGGGTCTTTGGTGATCACCTCTTTTCAGGGCTGATTTATCCACCTCGCTGCATATGGGGCATTTCGCATCGGAGGGCCTCATTATCTTCCAGGGGGGAGAGGGAGTCGCGGTGCGGCAGCCTCCTTTAAATCAACCGTGTCATCCGCAACCTTTTCTGCGCGGGCAGACACACTCTTCATGCGCACTGCGCTAAATAGATCAGAGCGCGGCGGGGGACCACGGCTCCAGGACCGCGGGGGGATGGCGCCCCCTGTGGCTCTGTGGAGCGGGGTGGGGCCCGGAGGAAGGGCCCGGTTGTATTCGGACAGACTGTTAAACCCCCCCCCCCCCCCTATCAGGGGGCCCCCCAAAAGAAGGGCCTTCTCTCAACATACAGGGGCGCCCCAGTTGCCTGACTCACAGCTATGCACAGAGAAGTGGGCCCACTTCACCACAATGGAGAAAATGAAAACAAGGCCACCAAACGGTCAGCCCTGGGGACGAATGCCTCCGTCTGTAAATGTGTGTTTCTGAATGATTATTTCACGTTTGTTAAAATGGAGTACTTCTAATGTACAGCCAGTATATTTCATTTGACCATTCAATAATTAGTGGAAGAAATATACAAAAACAAAGGAATTGGTAAAAGACTGAAATAATAATATCTTTGGTCTAACATGCGAAAATAATGTCTCCTGCAGCACAGTGTCCCCATCACTGCACTGGGGCATTGGGGCGTAATCGTAAGGAAGTTCCTGCTAGATATGTGCAGTATTAAAAGATAAGGGACGGATGTGTGCGGAGAGCCTGTAGGAAACGTATTTCCTGATGAGTCCAGCCAATCAGGAAGCTGGTTATCTCAGCAGTGAGGTGGAAGTGCTTGCTGCAGAACAGAGGGCAGTCTGTAGCCTTGTGGCTAAGGCGCTTGACTGGGACCTGGAAGATTTGTGGCTCAAGCCCCAGTGTCGCTACAATAAGATTGCCCTTGAGCAAGGCCCTTAACCTCACATTGCTCCAGGGGGGATTGGCCCCTTGCTTAGTCTAATCAACTGTAAGATGCTTTGGATAAAAGCGTCCGCTAAATAACTAATGTAATGTACAGAGGTTCACACATTCAGACAGAGCACCCTCAGACACAGTCAGAGATGGGGACCCACTGATATTAGGAGAGGAGGGGCCAGAGATTAAGAAAGGACAAGAGACTGGGCAGGAGGGGGGTGTTGCAACAGGAAGAGGATGTTCAGAGGGGTAGGTGTGGATGTCATCTTTCAGAAGTCACACCCTGAATAGACAGCATTTACAGGCACAGACTGTTAAATTTCAGTTGTGTGTAAAATCAGAGGCAATTTACAATCAACAATTTAGTCACTTACAAAATTTGCATTAAAACATGGTAAGAAAACTAAAAAACTATAACATTGTCTCCCTGTTTTCGTTTTTTTATAGATGAATTAATTGAGGTACAGTGCAGTCCATAAGTATTTGGACAGGGACACATTTCCTGTCCATTTGGCTCTACTCCAGCACGTTGAATTTGAAATAAAAGAGTGACAATGAAGTGGAAGTGCATTGTTTTACATTTTATTTTAATTTACAGAGCAAAATACAACAAAAATCTTGCTGTCCAAATACTTACGGACTGCACTGCATGTCCTCAGACTTTCCGCAGACGTCAGACAGTGAGTCTGCCTTCCTGACAGACTGGGGAAGGTCACTCCACCATCGCAGGAAGATGGAGGAGGAGAGCCGGGTGGAGGGGCTGCCAGGTGCCTGAAGAGAACAGCCAGCTGGTGGGAGAAGAGCCTGAACAGAGAGGTCTGGTTGCAGTTTATGGAGCAAAGTCATTGGGACTCAGGCAAGAAGATTTTCATATTCTTATCATACATTTCTCTTACTTTTTTCATACGATGGGCTCGTACGAGTGTGTCATGTCAGATTCAAAAGACGCACCTAGTTACAGACAGCTGTCCTAAATGAAAATGTCTGTTATGATACAGTGTATACAGTACTGTAGGTACATCTTGATTCATATTTGATCTGAGTTCTGTGTGCCAAAGCTATCCATAGGAAATGAATGGAATGCGTTGATTATATAATTTGTACGACAGGTCGAGACCACTCGTAAATGCGGTTCCTTATTCACATAAGAGCAGAGGTACACTGTGTGAGCATCCATCCATCCATTATCTTAACCCGCTTACCCTGAACAGGGTTACAGGGGCTCTCCAATCAGCCTATCCTGCACGCTAACCCACGCGAACACGGGGAGAACATGCAAGCTCCACACAGAGAGGCCCCAGCCGACCGGGATTCAAACCCAGGACCTCTTTTCTGTGAGGCGGCGGTGCTACCCACTGCACCATCTGTGCTGCCACAGTGTGAGCATATTAATTGTAAACATGAGATTGGAGCATCCTGAGAAATGTGAAAAATTCTCCAGGAAGAAAAGGAAGCTGTCAGCTCTGAACATCCTCTCTTCAATCATTAAGATGACCAAACTGTGGAATTAAGCTTTTATGTAGCATGTGTAGCACCCTCCTGGTTGGTTTGGCAGGTACTTACGCATAAGTAAGACCAGTGAGAAGCCTCGTGCAGCTGGCTAATTTCTGGGCCCTATCAGGGAGCCAAATTAGTAAAGCCAGGAAGCCTGGAATTTTGGCCAGAAGCACCTCACAATTCATAAAAAACACCACAGGATTTTGAATCATCCTGGTTTAAGAGCTCAACAGATATGCTGGTACAGAAATTTCATAGCTGCTAAAGGGAACTGGGTTTTACCGTTAGGACCGAACAGGTGAGTGTTCCTTTAATTAACCATCAATACCTCTTCCAATACTGTACTTCAACCAGGAACAAATGCACTAAGCTTCTGTGGTTTTGCAGACCATGAGACCATAAGGTGATAAAGTAGAGTACCTCAGACAATCTCAAAGAACGAAAAGCACATATTCACATATCTATCTGGACCTAAGTATGAACAGTATAAAACAGCATGACATAATGAAAGTTCCTTGCTTCATGATGATTTGGCTGCAACAGTAATAGTAAAGCTGTACAATACACAAGATAGTTTCATAAATTTTTTAGAGCTACAGAATATTAGGTTGTGGTGTCCCTGTGTACATAAAAAACGAATGTAATAATGGAAGAAAGACTATTATTCAAAGCACTTTGAGTTAATCCTGGAGACGAAACAAAATGGACACTGGCTAGACTGACTGGTAGTAAATTAATTATACATATTTTGTGAAGGGAAGCTTTTCATAGCAGGTCAAATAAAGTCTTATTTCTGCACTGCACTGCTATTTAAGACAAAACTCTTATTTCTGTCAATCTTCACTGTAGTTAAGACAAATCCAGTATTATTTCTGCCGACCTTCAATGTTATTTAGGAATGGTAACACATATATTTTAAGTAAACCCGTACAAGAATATGAACTCACTACTGAAGCTGCAAAGACAAGAGCACCAAAACACACAGGAACAGCACTAAGGGGGGGGAGGCAGGGGGGGTATATTTGTCCAGACAACTCATGGAGGGGTACACTTGGTAAACCAGATCATTTTTGCCATTCATCTTCTGGAAATGGCCCATAAAGAAACCGTAGAAAGTAACAAAGATAAATAAATAAAGATATTCACAGAGAGAGAGCTCCTCTTAATTTCTGCAGTGGTCGCGGGAGTGAGCGGGACATAAATCAGCGCTCGGTGCTCTCACCTTGTACATAATCTGTTAAACCCCGGGATGTCAGCTGCCACCCGGCCCCTGTGCTGCAGGTAACTCCGGACTCGCTGAATGTCAGCGGCAAACAGATGGCCGGCACGCTCCGATAACAACACCTGAACAGGAGGCGCGGAGGAAGATTAACGGCCCTCTCGCCGTGGATGTTTTTTCCCCCCCGGAGCTCAGAAAACAATTCCGCCAAGAAGGTTCTGATCCACTGAGCTCGCTCGCAGTGCTCACCTGGGGGACGGTCGCGTGCACTCGCTCGTGTACCATGAGACGGGACTCATCTGCCGACGGTCGCACACTCGCACTCATGTAGGATTACATGGAGCTCTCATCTGGGAAAGGTAGTACGCGCTCACTCGTGTACTATTAGACATAACTCTCACCTGGGAAAGGTAGTACGCACTCACTCGTGTACTATTAGATGTAACCCTTACCTGGAAACGGTCGCATACACATGATTAGAACTGCCATTGGGGGACACTCGCACACACTCACGTACAATTAGATGCAACTATCACCTGGAAATGATCACAAGCATGAACTTGTGTACAATTTGACAATACTCTCATCTTGGAGTGGTCTCATGCGAGTAAGATTTGACCGAACTCTTGCTGCTGGAAACAGTCGCACACGCTCATTCGTGTACAGTTAGACAGTACTCTCATCCTGGAATGGTCACACATGCTCACGCATTTCATGGGAGAGTGGGAGAGAAGGGGCAGGACTGCTCAGTCCTCTATTTTGCTCTGATAATGGTTGGCTAAGCCAGACCAGGAAACAAGGTATACAGGGGCAGCCTGTAGGCTAGTGGCTAAGGTTCAAGAGTGGGACCCAGAAGGTTCGTGGTTCAAGCCCCGGTGTAGCCACAATAAGATTCCTGCTGCCTTGAGCAAGACCACAGTGCTCTAGGGGGGGCTGTCCCCTGCTTATTCTAATCAACTGTAAGACACTGTACACAGCATTAGCTAAATAACTGTAATGTATACCAGTATCATGAATCAATTATTTTTGAAATCATGGGCTGGTTGGTCACACACAAAGGGAGCTTATTTGTGTTCCTTCAAGAAAACAGAACCCTTACAGGATATAGTAGCAAAGTAGGATATTCCTGGATGCTCAAAATAAGTTAACATCTTTGAGTTTTCTCTGTGTTGTAGGCTTACACCTTTAGGCATGCTTAACCAGAGCAACTTCCACAGCTTACATTCCTTTACATAGTACCCATTTATACAGCTGCAGCTGAGATTAAGTACCTTATTCAAGGGTACAATGGCAGAGGCCCACTTGGGAGCTGAACCATCACGATCAAAAAATGTGTCTGCTAAATAAGTGTAATGTAATGTAATGAACTGATGGCCTTGGAGGTGCAACACCAGGTCCAAACCATCATTCTACAAATACAAAACATTTAACATGTAGAGCACCCTACACAGCTCACAGTCTGTTTTAACTGGAAGTTAGATCTTGAAATAACAGCAAAGTTGAATAATAGCCGGGAGCTGGCATAGGAGAGCTACAGCATGCATTTATTACATGCAAGTACAACATACCAGAGAATAGTTTTCATGACATTTAAATGGCTGCTCAATTACCTAATAACAGTATTTAACTACTCCTATTGTTTTGGTTCTATTCTTACTTAATAACTGTATTCATAGTGCTATGATTAGCATCTCACATTGTACTATCTTTAAAAGAAATTCATCTTGAAATGATTTCTTTTCAACACCTGTACACTTTCGCACACGGTCACACAATGAGATTGTCTTCAGTCCCCCGGTATGGCTTGTCTTGTGCATATCTTAACCGCTAATTAGCAGGGTGTTCAGCTACATAGCACCATCACTAGAAAGGATGCATTTAAATGCTCCGTTGTGCTTCAGTCTGTTTTTAAACCACACACCCCCCAACCCAGACACACACACACACACATGCGCACACACCCCTCCCCTAACCCAACACGCGCATACATATGAACACGCACACACACACCCCATCCCCCGACCTGACATACACACTCACACACACACGCACACACCCCGCCCCCCAACCCAGCACACACACATATACACACACACGCACACACATCCCGCCCCCCAACCCAACATGCACACACACACACGCCCCCCAACACACACACACACACACACACACACACTCTATACCGCTGTAGTGCTACATCGACACCTCTGCTGGCTGTCCCCGTGCCACCAGTGGAACAGCGCCTGAGATCCGTCAGAAAACACATGAAGGGTGTGACAGGGAGGTGAGGAACACAGAGGGGGCGGGAACAGCTGCTGTGTGAGCAGGTGAGGTCACGGCATGAAAGGCAGGACTGGTGTTGGGCAGGCAGAGCGCACCACACTTACCACACACTGCGATGAGCAAACGGCTCCATGGCACAGCACAGGGTGGCTGAACGGACTGTTATCCGTTTATTCATTAAACACAGCATGTGTTGTACATTTTAGTTCCGTGCTTTTAAAAAGTATATACACGCAGCAGTTCTGCGGGTGGCAATGCGTTGTTAATGAAAGAGGTAAGGGGAGAAGGGCTAGATTGGTCAAAGCTGACAGGAAGGTGACAGTAATGCATACATTACAACAGTGGTATGCAAAAGAGTATCGCTGAACACACAACGCATCAAACCTAGTGGGAAGGCTACAGCAGCAGATGACTTAAGTAGAAAAAATAAGTCTAATAAATACCTAATAAAGTGCTCACTGAGTGTGTACTATATATACACACTCACACTCACACTCACACTCACACTCACACTCACACTCACACTCACACTCACGCACATGTACACACACACACACTCACACGCACACACACACACGTACATGTACACACACACACACACGTACATGTACACACACACACACACGTACATGTACACACACACACACGCACATGTACACACACACTCACGTACACGTACACACACACACACTCACGTACACGTACACACACACGCACACACATGTACATACACACACACACACACACACAGTCACTTCAGTCAGTGAGTAGCCTTCTTCAATGCAGCCTTGCAAAGGTATGAAAGAAGCCATTTCGATAAATTATGGCTGCTGAAAGCATTAATCTCACGTAACCGTTACATCCTCCTCCATTGCTGAGGCTCAAGACATACAGGCAGGGAGTGTGCTGAATACCTGAAAATATGGGGACATAAATTTGTCAGAAAGCAGAGTCAGGGTGGCTCAGAAGATCAAGGTGCCGATTCTTTGAAGTGCATGACTATGTGGAGAAAGACAAGAATCTGAAGCTCTGCTGCTCCAACATGCCTCTCTGCTGAACATCTTTAGAATAACCGTGAACTCTTTAGAATTCATTTGAATTCATGGTAATTCATGAATACACGTTTTGCTATTTGTGTTCCAGTTTAAGGATTTATGTACTTGTCATGCCAGAAAAAGTCCCAAATCAGCAAGTTATCCTTTCAAAAAACATTATTTATTAAATTCATAATTATTTAATTATTCATTTATATTCTATTATAAATGTCATTACTTGTAGGTTCCATCAGGGCTGTAGAACTGTAGAAAATGTATCTGGACATAATTACCTGATGCCCATTTGCAAATTTTGTGATTGCAGGTAGATTCAATGAAACCCTTTTTTGTAACGTAATGTACTTTTATGACCGTTCATATAAATGTCATTCTAAAAATAAAAAAAATAAAAGAAAAAATAAAAACACACACACAAGGTATTGCTACATTCACAGATTTTAATAGCGTTTGAGATTGGTCGAACTCCATGTAGAGTTCATGCTAAATTATCAAGGTGACGAAGCGAAGAGGTGACCTAATGTCAAACGCTAAATTGAATAAAGAATGTGACGCGCCTCATGTCCTAACATCAGTCAGTAATAAACACTCGCTCTCGGAATGGCAGCCAGAAAAACTCAGTACTCAATGGCTTGCAGAAAAGCGAGTGTTGGCTGCCGCCATCTTCTGGCAGAAAGATACTACTACAGCAAACGGCCAGCCACAGAATCTATGGTTGTCAGGTGACCGCTATTCAGCGCACACCACAGGTATTATCAATCAACCGCCTCTAGCAACACAGGAAACCTGCAGGGAAGTGTCAGGGAATTTGCGGCAAGAAGTGGGAAGCACCATAAACACAAATTAATATGTCTATTTTGTAGTTTGCATTAAATCCTTTTCCTACAGTGTACCGGTCTGCTTTTATGTACTCCTGTAAAAAAAGGTTATGCTTCTTACAAGCTTCATACACACCAGAAGGGTTCATTTAAATTCGGTCTTCTTCCTGAAACACATTACCCCACCGAAAGAGCTTCTCATACAAACTGGCATATGAGGCTTAAGTCAAGAAATTTAGTTCTAAACAAAATGTCTTTAACCTAATATGGAAAGTGATCATTTTATGATATGTTTTTACACTGTGGTTAGGCTGCTTTTAATTGCACAGCTGCCACAGATCAAACAAAATGCATGGAAGCAATGATGCTGCATTAAAACTATTATTTCTTCAGGTATTCGTCAATATAAAACTGCTTCCTTCCCCGTCTCCATTTCCTTTTACATGTCCATTGTAGAACCCCCCCCAACCCCCACCCCCCAAAATACACCAAAAAGCTGAAGTATCTGAGAGGCAAAGGAAACGCGTGTAGTCTTACCAGGCACTACTGGAACAGGGTTAATAAAATGTGTTCTTATTAATCTGACTCCAAAGATTAAGTTCTAACAGTTCAAGAAAAGTAACTGGAAATGTCCACCAATAGTATGGCGCTATATGATCACTATCTATCCGTGTAAACACGGACATGCCTCTGGCATCTGGCCTGTATATGCACTAGTGTGAAAGCGAGTGAACACGGGGTGAAGGTAGCCTATGTTAGCTATGCCTGTTAGGTAAGTGTGTAGTGGTCCGAGTCAAGAGGATCCAGGTTAAAATGAATATTATTAAACAAAAAATAAAATGTATTAAACAATGTCCATCCATCCATCCATCGTCACCCGCTTATCCGGAGTCGGGTCGCGGGGGCAGTAGGCAAAGCCGGGTATTCCAGGCGTCCCTCTCCCCAGCAACGCATTCTAGCTCCTCCTGGGGGATCCCGAGGCGTTCCCTGGCCAGGAGAGATATATAATCTCTCCAGCGGGCTCTGGGTCTCCCTCGGGGTCTCCGTCCAGTTGGACGAGCCCGGAAAACCTCCAAAGGGAGGCGCCCGGGAGGCATCCTGATCAGATGCCCGAACCACCTCAATTGGCTCCTTTCGACGCGAAGGAGCAGTGGCTCTACTCCGAGCTCCCTCCGGATGTCCGAGCTCCTCACCCTATCTCTAAGGCTGAGCCCGGCCACCCTACGGAGGAAGCTCATTTCGGCCGCTTGTATACGCGATCTCGTTCTTTCGGTCACTACCCAAAGCTCGTGACCATAGGTGAGGGTTGGGACGTAGATCGACCAGTAAATCGAGAGCTTCGCCTTCCGGCTCAGCTCCTTCTTCACCACAACGGTCCGGTGCAACGCCCGCATTACTGCTGACGCTGCACCGATCCGCCTGTCGATCTCACGCTCCCTTCTACCCTCACTCGTGAACAAGACCCCGAGATACTTGAACTCCTTCACTTGGGGCAAAGACTCGTTCCCAACCCGGAGGGAGCAATCCACCGATTTCCGGCAGAGAACCATGGCCTCGGACTTGGAGGTGCTGACTCTCATCCCGGCCGCTTCACACTCGGCTGCAAACCGCTCCAGTGCGTGCTGAAGGTCACGGTCCGATGAAGCCAGCAGAACCACATCATCCGCAAAAAGCAGAGATGCGATTCTGAGGTCACCAAACCGGACACTCTCCTGACCTCGGCTGCGCCTTGAGATCCTGTCCATGAATACCACAAACAGGACCGGTGACAAGGGGCAACCTTGGCGGAGTCCAACACCCACCGGAAACGTGCTTGACTTTGTGCCGAGAATGCGGACACAGCTCTCACTTTGGTTATACAGGGACCGGATGGCTCGTAACAACGGCCCCGGTACCCCATACTCCCGCAGTACACCCCACAGGGTTCCCCGGGGGACACGGTCGAAAGCCTTCTCCAAGTCCACAAAGCACATGTGGACTGGATGGGCAAACTCCCATGACCCCGCCAGCAACCCTGCCAAGGTAAAGAGCTGGTCCACTGTTCCACGGCCAGGATGGAAGCCACATTGCTCCTCCTGAATCCGAGGTTCGACCGTCGGTCGGAGCCTCCTTTCCAGTACCCTAGAGTAAGCTTTCCCAGGGAGGCTGAGGAGTGTGATACCCCGGTAATTGGAGCACACCCTCCGATCCCCCTTCTTGAAAATGGGGACCACCACCCCGGTCTGCCACTCTACAGGTACTGTCCCCGATCTCCACGCGACACTGAAGAGGCGTGTCAGCCAAGACAGCCCAACAATGTCCAGAGCCTTCAGCATCTCAGGGCGAATCTCATCTACACCCGGCGACTTGCCACTGAGGAGCTTTTTGACTACCTCAGCAACTTCCGCCAGGGATATAGGTGCAGATTCCCCCGAGTCTTCAGGCTCTGCCTCTTCCACAGAGGACGTGTTGTTCGGGTTCAGGAGCTCCTCGAAGTGCTCTTTCCACTGTCCGACAATATCCCCAGTCCGGGTCAGCAGTTCTCCTCCCCTGCTGAAAACAGCCTGAGACAAGCCCTGCTTTCCCTTTCTGAGTCGTCGGATGGTTTGCCAGAACTTCCTCGAGGCCAACCGAAAGTCCTTCTCCATAGCCTCCCCGAACTCCTCCCATACCCGGGTTTTTGCTTCAGTGACTGCCGAAGCTGCAGCCCTTCTGGCCACCCGGTACCTGTCTGCTGCTTCAGGGGACCCCCGGGCCAGCCAAGCCCGAAAGGCCTCCTTCTTCAGCTTGACGGCCTCCCTCACCGCTGGTGTCCACCAGCGGGTTCTTGGGTTGCCGCCCCGACAGGCACCGATGACCTTCTGACCACAGCTCCTGCTTGCCGCCTCTGCAATGGAGGCTTTGAACATGGCCCACTCGGACTCCATGTCCCCAGCTTCCCCCGGGATGCGTGAGAAGTTCTTCCGGAGGTGGGAGTTGAAGACCTCGCGAACAGGGGCCTCCGCCAGACGTTCCCAGTTCACCCTCACTACACGTTTGGGTTTACCGGGTCTGTCAGGCAGCCTCCCCGGCCACTTGATCCAACTCACCACCAGGTGGTGATCAGTTGACAGCTCTGCTCCTCTCTTCACCCGAGTGTCCAAGACATACGGCCGCAGGTCTGATGATACGACCACAAAGTCGATCATCGATCTTTGGCCTAAGGTGCTCTGGTACCAAGTACACTTATGAGCTACCCTATGCTCGAACATGGTGTTTGTTATCGACAATCCATGGCCAGCACAGAAGTCCAATAACAAAACACCGCTTGGGTTCAGATCAGGCAGGCCGTTCCTCCCAATCACCCCCCTCCAGGTTTCTCCGTCATTGCCCACGTGAGCGTTGAAGTCGCCCAGCAGAACTATGGAGTCTCCGGGTGGCACCCTTTCCAGGATGCCACCCAGTGACTCCAAGAAGGCCGGATACTCTGAACTGCCATTTGGTGCATACGCACAAATGACAGTCAGAGCCTTCCCCCCAGCGACACGTAGTCGCAGAGAAGCGACCCTCTCGTTCCCCGGGTGGAACTCCAACACAGTGGCGCTCAGCCGGTGGCTTGTGAGTATCCCCACACCCGCCCGGCGCCTCTCACCTTGAGCAACTTCAGAAAAGAACAGAGTCCAGCCCCTCTCCAGGAGTTTGGTTCCGGAACCAGTACTGTGCGTGGAGGTGAGCCCAACTATATCTAGTTGGTACCGCTCCGCCTCCCGCACTAGCTCAGGTTCCTTCCCCACCAGAGAGGTGACGTTCCACGTCCCCAGAACCAGTCTGCGACGCCGAGGATCAGCACGCCCAGATCCCCGCCTTTGCCTACTGCCCGTTGGGCAAAGCACCCGACTCCGATGCCGACCCCTGCAGGTGGTGAGCCCACAGGGCGGCGACCCCACGTGACCAGTTCGGGCTGTGCCCGGCCGGGCCCCATGGGATAAGGCCCGGCCACCAGACGCTCGCCGACGAGCTCCCCTCCCGGGTCTGGCTCCAGCAGGGGGCCCCGGTTTCCCTTTTCCGGGCGAGGTAACTGGGTCTTTGTGTGGCCGTGTCATGGGAGTCTTTGAATCGCTCTTAGTCCGGCCCCTCCCCCGGGACCAATTTGCCTTGGGAGACCCTACTGGGGGCTAACAGTGCCCCCGACAACCTAGCTCCCAGGATCACCGGGACACACGAACCCCTCCACCACGTTAAGGTGGCGATTCATCGGAGGGGTATTATTAAACAATGTGCAATGCAGAAATAGAATTCCAATGTGGAAAGGTGAACTATGAATGGTTATATGCGAATGGCACGCAGGAGGTTGTATTAGTGAGCCTCCTAAAACCATCCCATGTTTCCCTCTATATACCCAGGGTTTACAGGAAAACGACAAATCATCAAAAAAAGAGTCACAAGAGGGCGGTAACAACAATGGTCCTGCTGATGTTATCTCTGTACGTCTAACAAACCTGGTTAATCTTTGTAGCACAGCTGGATGCTGACTCACAGGTAACTTGCATTACCTGTAGTATATTTCGAAATGGTATTTCAAAATCTTTATTCAGTGACCAGTGTACTACACCACCAATGACACCAAACTCTTTCCCACAACATTAGCAACATCTAAAGATACGAAACACTGTATGTGGAAAACCCATGATCTACACAGTACTATTTCAACTTAACAGTTCTGGGAGCATTCCAATGAGGTGGCAGAATTACACAGAGGCAGCGCAATAGTCCTGTATTGGTCAGTCCTGTATCTCACATGCTTCCTTTAGGTGCTATTATTAGCAAATTCAAAGGTATTTCCTCCTATTGCTATGCGGACGACATTCAGTTATATCTTTCTTTTAAACCTGACAGGATTGATAAACTTAATGTACTGCATGACTGTTTGTCTGCTATTAAGGACTGGATGGCCAGTAACTTTCTTCAGTTAAATGCAGACAAAACTGAAGTCCTCATCATGGCATCTGTGAAAAATTTTAAAAAGCAGCTAAAGTCACATCTCTTCAGACAGGTGTTCGTCTAGCCGTTTTTGTGACTGTATTTCCGCTTATTTCATGTTTGTTTACTTGTGATTTGTTGGTCTTATTGACCGTTCTTTTATGCATTATTATTGTTATTACTTATTTTTATTTTTATTTTGATCCTGTGAAGCACTTTGTGACTGTCTGTGAAAGGTGCAATATAAATAAAATGTACTTACTTACTCTTCATCAAACCTTGCTGACCCTGTGTCAACATGGTAAACACAGCGTTTCCTTCTGGGGGTCTGTGGAGCGGCACACTTATGTAAAATGCCCTTCACCATTATCAACAGAATTAATTCACAGGATACCATCTAGTCTCGAGCCAAGATATGGCTTTGCCGTGAATATGGACATACCGTGAATAAGACTTGGTAATTAATTAAATCCGTTCAATGGCATTTGATTCAACCAATGTGAGGTGAGGTTGTTTTCTACAGGATATGTTGTTGTGGTAATAACAATAATAGGGTCATTCGGTAACAAACTTCCAAACGTTGTGTAAATGTTCTTTATATATTCAATAGAGAACATGCAAAACATTAGCCTCATTGGATTTGTCGTTGCTCTTAAAAAAGGCAGGGTGGCACCCAAAAAGTCACTTGCGAGTGGAAATTGGGGTTTGTATTGATTTTGGCATTAAAGCAGGGGGAAAGAATTTTAACGCATACACTGACACAATTTTCCACTTTCAGATTATGAACTATTATTTTCCTAATATTGCTCAGAAAAACGTTATGGTAATTGAACAATGCTACATAGTGCTGCTTGGCTATTTCTTTCAATATTTCATGGCTTAGCCAACTACATCAGTACCACTCTATGTATAACTTCCAAACTTCTAAGACTAGTAGATAGTAGTTACACAAGTTCAACCAAGTAGATGGTAAGGCAGAAAGTTTTCAATCAATATTAAACTTTATGTTCTTCAAAATGTATAATAGGCTTACCTATATACAAACAATTGAGTTGATACTGTAATACCTGTGTTTTGATCGGCTGAATAACATATACTTAACATTGAACGGATTTTATTCAAAAACATTTTTCTGATGCCGACATGAAATACTCTCCACTCTACACATACGCAACCCAAGGGGAGTGATCTCTGTTCTCTAACGATTGCATGACAAGACAAGACAACTGACGTCACCTAACTTTTGTTTGCCATCAGCATACAGTGACGTGTTTGCGTCATCATAGGCGTTCTTCTTCACGCAGCTTGCTTGTTATATTTTTATTCATTTCGATTATCACCGACTTGCATTCGTCAAAAAATAAAAAATAAAATAATAATTACATTAAAAGGAGGAGAAATAAAACCGAACTATAAAGTTGACCTTTAACCTGTGTTCGTTGCGTTGCAGTTGCAATCAGTAACGTTGACATTAGCTAAAGATGTCTGCGAAGCGGTGAACTTAGCCAGCTAGCTTTGAATAGCTAGGTTGCTTATTTTTTCTTTTAGTTTCATTTTGATTTGTATTTGATCCTGTTTTTAAATGGGTTTAAAGGCTATACCATGAAACTCCGGACTCAGTATGACAGGTAACTGAATGTATGTTTTATTTGTCAGTGCAACGTGTAAGTTAGCTATCCAGCCAAATGAAAACACTGCGGATCTGTGAGGTTAGCTTAGGCTACAGGTAGGCTAACTGTAGCTCGTCACAGCTGGCTAGGTGCCAAAGTAAACATAGACACTAGATAATGTTAAGTATTTTGCTTGCTGCTGTGCAGTGTACTAGTGCTAGCCCCTTGTATGATTAGCGGTTCCAGGCGCTGATCGAAAAAAAACTACCAAGACGAATGTTGTTGGTCAGCTTGCTACTTAGCCTAGTCGACACTCTAAAGTAACGTTAGTGACCAAGCTGTCAGTAATCACTTTACTGTGCATTAGCTAGCAAGCTAACCTTAGCTAACATAACATTAATAAAGTTAATAAGCATTTCTTGATTCAGCCAGGAGATTGCCACCTATGTTAGCCGACCATTTATGAAGTATGAATAACAAGCAAGCAAGCAAGCTAGCAGCACTAGCTATGACTATTTACTAATGTTAGCGAGTTCGCTAAAACTCTTACGAAGCTGACTATATACGCATTAGCTAGATGTCTAACGTTAGCTGTATTATTCTAGGTAGCTGATGTTGTCCAAAATGTCATTTTCTTAATTTTAATTATGTTTTCATGTGTTTTAGGATCCATTCTAGTGAGTCCAGAAGATTGCTGAAAATAAAAGAATCAACAACTGTAATGCAGACTAACTCAAACGAACATAATACTCAGGCAGGCAACGGCTTATCCCTAACTCTGCAACCGGAGTTACTCACCAGAACACCGGCGGCAGGTGGCTCCAGCCCATCGGAGACTGGGGAGGTCCGTGTTCCAATAAGTGTCCCACCCGGCGAGAGCAGCGGGCGGCCGGCGTCCAGAAGGCCGAGAACAGGCGCCCACACTCACTCTCACTCCCACTCGCACAGCCAGGGGCACAACCGTCCCCATTCGCATAGCGAGCCAGAGCCTGATCCAGGGGATACGGAATCGGAATCGGGAGAACCCAGCACCTCTCTCTCCGAACTGCGTTACCTCTTTCGATGGGTTCAAAAAAGTCTTCCTTTCATTATAATCCTTTGTGCCAAACTAGTTATCCAGCACGCCCTTGGTAGGTTTCAATGAACGTGGTAGACGTGAATGTGCTTTTTATTTGAACACTCATTTTAAACGTTTTTTTTTAGATTTTGAAATTCGCGTTTGACTTGCGCTGCCATTGTCATCCAGACAATTTCGGGCTTGATTACGTAGAGGTGGTAAATTCCATTTCAGAAAGTGGAGGTCCTCCCCAGTATTTTATTCCACTCGCCCTAATTTGCTAATTAGCACAGATCTTCAGAACTAATTGATGGTGATAGGTGGAAAACAGACGTGGCAGGACTTTTACTTTCTGACCCCTGGACTTTCCTCTGATTATATATTGTGGCACGATTAATTGTGTGGGATAGTATGACATGCATCAAGAAATGTATTGATACTGTGAAAATTGATTTAGCGGTAATTTCTTACGATTTTGAAAGCTGTGGTTCATGCTAAATATACACACTGGTCTTGTATGTGTCCCCCCCCCCCCCTTCCCCAGGTTTAGCTGTTGGAGTTGGCCTGTTTACAACTTTTCTTTATGCAAATAAAATCATTCAAACCCAAGTTTTTCGACAGGTAAGTAAAACGATCACATTTACATTCAGTGTCCGATTGATATTTTACCTGTCGAATAACTTTTCTGTTTTTTTTTTTGTTTGTTTTTTTTAAATCAGGACCGACGTTCAAAGTTGGAGTGTGTATGGCTGCTGTCCTTCCTAATATCCTCCACACTCCTGCTCTATTACACTTTCCACGAAGAGCACCTGTACTACTGGTGAGGATATGAAGTTAATTTGGTGTGTCTGCCCCATTTGAAATCCTGAGGTCTTACGCCACATCCTCTGTTCCTTTACAGCTTAATTTTGGTGAACCCAAATGTCGAGTCCCCCGGATTCTGGGAGGTTTTGTGGACCGTGGGTGTGACCAACTTTGTCGTGAAGTTCCTGTTCATGAGTTTGAAGTGCCTTATTCTACTAGTACCTTCCGCCTTCATGGCTTACAAATCAAGGGTAAGGACTCGCCTCATTTTGCATTAAATCTCTGCTATGTCAGTCAGAAGGTCCCAGCTCATCAGTCTTACTGCCACGTTTGCCTGTCCCCTCAGGGCCGGTGGTACATGCTCACGGAGGAGTTTGGCCAGGTGCACCAGGCTATTGCTCCCATGCCCGTCTGGTTCCGCTACCTGGTCACCTACCAAGAGGTGGATGGAGTTACCGGTCTGACCTTTGGTATCCTGCTAGCACTGGTCTACATCATTCTGAAGGTAACGCTGAACTGAGGCACAAATTGTGGGGACAACCTATTCATTTGTCATCACTGATTTTAAATTCAAAACAATTTGCCGTTTTTGAAGCTCAGGATGCAGAGAATTGTCGGTTTTGAACAGGAACTCTGGGCAGAATTCCCAGATAGCGGGTATGTTAGAAATGAAGACTGGGAGCCGTGGTGGCGCAACAGGCTAAGACGCAGCAGACTTGCGGTTGCAGTTTGCTGCAGTTGCACACCGGGGACCGGGGTTCGATTCTCAGTCCTGCCAAAAGCCAAGTTTGGCCGGCTCACGTGGGGCAGCAATAATTGGCTCGCTGCTCCAGAGGGAGGGACTTGGCAGGGTTATTAGATCGCCACACAATAAGCACCTCGGGCGCCTCGGAATCACGGCAACGGGCACGAGACGAGACGGCTTGAAGAAGGCGTGTCGCTCTCATTCGGGCCGCCGAGGGACGGGGTACGGGCGGTACATCTAATACGACTACCTCCAATTGAATCAGACGAGGTACAATTGGCTACCAAATTGGGAGAAAAAGGGAAAAATCGGGAAAAAAAAAAAAGAAATGAAGACTGGACCTGAATGAATACTGTGTATTACACCCCACTTGCTTTCTTCTTAGCTGCTGGGACTGTATGGACTTTGGGGATCTGTCCAGAAAACCGGTGGCATATTTTTGAACAATGAGGTACCAAATCTATACTTTTTCTATACCTTTTTATCTATGATTAATCATAGATCATCACTTGGCATGATGCTGCCCCGAATAAACAATTTGAGTGATACACCATCCCAAATACCTGGATAAAGGCAGCAAGTAAAAACCATCAAATTCTTTTTGAACGCACTCCTTTCTTTGCACACTCATTTAAAAGGCATTTTACTTAATCAAAAACCTGATGCACGTGAGTACATGCTGCTAGGTGGAAATGAAGTGGTCTTAAAACCGGCTGTGTGTTGGTCGGTCTCTCTCAGCAGAACGGTGCAGCAGCCACTAAGAGCCAGTGCAGTGACGTGGGGGACGTGTGTCCGATCTGCCAGGTGGAGTTCAGAGAGCCGAGAGTTCTCCTGTGTCAGGTGAGGCCACAGTCAGCAGCGCCTGAAGCTGAGTAAAACTGGGCAAGAAGTGTGTCGGGATGACGCCATTTTGTGTCTCTTTCCCTAAAGCACATTTTCTGCGACGAGTGCATCTCGCTGTGGTTCAACCGGGAGAAGACGTGCCCGCTGTGTCGGACGGTGATCACGGACAAAGTTCACAAGTGGAAGGACGGAGCCACTTCACCTTACCTGCAGATCTATTGAGGGCATGAAACAGGACAGAAAAAAGAAAAGAAAGAACATTGAGAGAACCACAGTCGCCATAGAGCGTAAAGGAGTTGGCACACTTCACCTGGGTTGTCACCGTCACGGTGTGTTTACACCTTCCTCAGTGACAACTGTATTGATAGCAATATTCCATTTGCTTTTTTTTTTTTTATATATAAAGTTAAAACAACTTCCACCTCTCCTAACTCAAGGGCATTTCACACTGGGCCTATTTAAGCAAGGGTGCAAATCAAACCCTGCGTCTCATTTTGTTAGCTTCCCCCCTCACATGTCCTCTGGTGATATTAATTATTTTATTTCCATGTTTTTTATTCCTTTGTATATCATTTCTGGAATTCCACTTATCATAGGGTGGGGTACCATTTGAGTTTATAAATATTGATCAATTGCTCAAGATTGTACCAAGTAAAATGTTGTGTCTTAGTACATTTATAAAGGGCACGCATTCACATTTCAACAACAAATTTGATACAAATTTTAAAGCGTATACCTGCTGTATAGGAGGTGAAAACAACAAACCCTCTGGTACTTGCTTCATTTGAAGTCAAAAGGTGGTTGTTTTTTTGTATTATGAAAATGTGCTGAGCAGACTTTTGTATTTTGGTCTTTGAGCAGCTGTATGTGGTATGGGCTAGACTGTTCCAAATGTGGCCAGAGAAGATTCCACCATTTTGTATTCTCTTCAGGTTGGGTAGTTTCACTTCAATTCAGTCGTCACTGCATTGGGAGAAACTGAATGGTGCTTTAAGCAGTGGTTGGTTTACTTTGTATATATATATATATATATATAACAAACAAGAAATTACACAAGCACCTCAACTGAATCATTGATATTATGAAAATCATTATCTTTTTTGAAATTATGAAGCCATGGCGATTAGGGCTGTGTATGCAATTTTTTTTCAGGAGTCAAAATTATATTTTTTAGAAATTACTACTATAAACCATTCACATAAGTATGAATTGTGCAGAACAGTGTGCAAGTAGTTCCAAGCCACAATTCTGTACGATTTTATTTTTCTAAAGTAAAATCCTGTTAAAAACCAAAGATTGGAAGATGCATCTATTTTATTACCATTATTCCATTGTGTAGTAAAATGTATGGTTTCACATATTTTTCCTCAATCAACATCATAAATAAAATATATTCTCCATGTTTTTGTGGTTGCTACTCAATTCCTTCCTGTGTTTACAACAACTGATATAAGCCATGCAAGCAAATGCAGCATAGCAGAATAACTACTTTGGACAAGACTGCTAATTGACCTCGAGCTACAGCATTATGGAGATGGCGGGTGATGAATGAAGGCAGAGCACACAGCCAACCTGTCGGCTAGCAATGAACATACTTTAATATCATTCAACTATTTACAGCCATTCACTTTTAAAATCAAGTGCAGGTGGAGATCAAATGAAAAGCATTAAGATGACTGCCAATCCTTGCCCTATGTTAACATGGTTATTGCCTAACCTCCTACAGCAATGCTGAAAATAGCCGTTGACTCAAAAAAAACAAATCCCAACTGCATTTTCAAGAAGTCGGCTATGTCATGGTAACTTGCTGCTCAACCCCTGTCCGTTTTTAATCACCGTTCCAAAGGAACCCTTGAAATATTCAATTTGGTTTCTGAAAATGTGTGTAATTCTTTACCCATCTGAGGGCATCGGTTTGGCTACCACTACACTATGTACAGAATTAAGATTTATTCCCTAAATTGAGAAATTAAATTTAAAAGCAGATCTTTCCATAATTCACACTAGCCAATTAGGGGCAAACATTTATTAAAACTCACTAACTTGCCTAAATGATTCATTTGAAGGATGGCTTCAAACTGCACAGCTATTTACATTCATGAAGTATGTTGGGTCAGGTTATTTAAATGCCAAGTGTGCAAATATTTTGTGAAAATGTTACTAAATAAAAGGTCAGTGTGAATACTTGCAGCGGAGACTAACTAGGCTCAGATAAATCGGAATTTAACAATACTTGGGATGGTGGGACACACAAGAGAGCAAGTAAATGCATTGCACAAAGAAATAGCCAAGAACAACACTGTTTACCTCAAGTCAGTATTCCCTTTGGCCATTCCTAAACAATGGCTATTAGAAGACTTCAGTTTTGGAGTGTGTCTTTATGGGGCCTTAACCCTGTTTTGGTTGCAATTCATCAATTAAATTTAGTACTGTAAAGCAGACAGCTAAAAGATTTAAATCTAGAACGCCTCAAATTTTTGTAGACATCCTAAATTGCTACTTCAGAACAAATACTGTCCGAACAATACTTAAGATAGACACAATATACAGTATGGACACTGGGAAAAGTCCCATGTTATCAGCAGTCTTTTAAAAAGCAAGAGACCAATCCATTAATGTGCTCGGTATTCAATCACATTTAAAAAACCCTAGCTCAAATCAAAGAACTCTTACCATTTTCATTTAAGCCACACCAATTTCATGACACTTGACATGCCCACAAATCATTCCAGTATTAAACAGTACAGAACATAGAAAAGCACTTGGGGCAGTCATTCAGATGCCATTGTAACAGAAAGAAGAGCAAGGCCGGCTTCCTTGCTCAGGGGAATTCCTTACATTGTGAAGGAATTGCAATTTAAAAGGCACGGACTCACTCATTTTTGCATTAAAAACTACTAAAAACTATTTTTGACTTTCAGCATTTGGGGCGGCTCCAGGGAGACATCAGCTGCAGGACGTGGCGAGCATTCACTGTCCCAATCCTGATTAACACGTTTCCAACAGCCCCACCTGTAGCTTTGTGTACACTGATTAACACGTGTCATTTCAGGCTGAAATCGAACGTTCAAAAACGTGGGAAATATCCACTTCCGAAGACTTATCACAAACTGAGCATTTCATACACACACATTGTACAACTTTGTAAAGGAAAATAGCTGCTGCTGTTGGAAGTTTAGAAATAAACCGGTTTTAATCCTCAAATATTTGAGTAAAAAAGAAAATATGTACATAAAATAAAGTAATTTAGCTCAGTCAAACTAAAAAGTATGCCACTTCAAGGGAAACCAATAATCGAGTCATCTTTGCAAGCGGACGATGTTCAGGAGTAAGGTAAATTTGCATAGTGAGCAGAAGGTGAAAAAATAGAACGGCACTTGAATTTGTCTTAAATTTTTTTTTTTTAAACGTTAAAAAAAATCAAGTAAGAATTGCTAGCAAATCTGAAGATCCTAAAGAGCTGGAGTTTTAAAAAGATCAACTTAGGGAAGGGTAACCGTTGAGCATGTCAGAACGGTCTACAGTACGTCCCAAGTTTGCAGAATGAATGACCACCAAGGGCTATGGATGCAGCTTAAACCATAACATGATAGATGGCCAGCCAAATTTAATCACCAAGCCAATACAAAGTTAAGCACTACAGATTCATTCACAAGGAAGACCTTATTGTGAAACTCATACACTGGTCTGAATAGACAGAAGCATCCTCAAATCCTGCATAATACCAGCACAGGAAACCAAAATGGATGAGTGAACCATCAAAACTCTTTATTTGAGAGAATCTTCCCTTAAGACTTGCGACAAACCACAAATAACAACCTTCCCAAATTTAGCTAGCAAAGGTCACCAATGCATTGAGATTTCTCTCAAAACTGGAGGCTCCTATCCATGGAAATTAAATCTGTTCTGTGATGACCGTGTTCTTTACAGTAACATTAGACTCAACTGACTGCACCAAGATGGTTGGGGTAAGCAAGTATTCAGCCATATGTAAGGTTTAAAAAGATTCAGAAAATCTCAGTCAGTAAGTAGCAGTGTTGAAAGATTGATTAACACTGGTGTGAAAACATACAACATTTTGTTTTTCCATTTCCACCAAGTTCCAACAATGAGTCTTGACAAGTTTAATTAAGCCAGTGGCAAATCTGCATTTGACCACCCCTCTTTAACAATGTTGTCTCACAGCAATGCATTACAGTATATTCTTCCCACAGACAATATGCATCAACGTAAATCGCAAGAACAATGGGCCAGAACCACGGAATATAACACTAAGTGATTCATACTTGGCGCTATAATTGACTAGTCCTATTTATTGTATTTAGTTATTGGTTTGTTATATTTGCCAAAGGGTTTAAGCAATTTTCAGGACCGGGTTCCTGAAATTGGGAAAAAAAAAAAAATTAAATGCCAAGATTTCTTCGGGAATCCTAACATAATTAAAGAAAGCAAAAATAAATCAATTTTAGATAGAAAGCAAAGCATTTCTACAGTGGGAAATAACATGACTTTTCGGTGGCCATCTTTTGCTCTATATAAATGGAAGGATTTGAGTCCCGACCTCTCACTTCATGCCAAAGGAGCTGGATTGTTGCAAGTTTGTTCTCAGCGGTGCGCCAATTAGCAAAATTGGTCAACAGTCCCCAGGGTGCACTTTCACAAGGCTAACGAGATGCCCTTCCTGCAAAAAACTAGCACCCTACAGCATCACTGCAATTCACTTTAATCAACAACGAACCAGGAGCTGCACTCTGCAGTTCGTACAGTAAAAAAGTAGTGCAGCTCATCTTTTTAAAAAGATTGTTTACGGATTCACTTTCTTTTTCTTTTCTTATTTTTTTTTTTTAAGAGGGGGTTATGGCTTTGTTCCTGTGGCTCAGTTCAGAAAACAGTTAAGAGTAGCTTCAATAGCTGCATTCCTACAGTCAGGATAATGCCGGGGAGTTCTGGTGGTGTTTCGGTCACACCCTCTTGACCACAATTTTACCACTTCAGATCACACTGGTCACCAGGTGGGGTAAAGGAGTGTGGTCAGAGCAAGGTTATGGCAGCTAGCATGGTATCAAAATAACACGTTAGTAGCCATCTTTCAATGGGACTATGGAATCTACACCAAGTAGGCGATATTAAGTGACATTGGCCCCATTGAGGACTGACAGGCAAATGGTCCATCCATGGAGTCTCATGGATGGACCCACGTTTTCAGCCCCGCCCGAGCTGGCCTGACCGTGGGAATGCAACGCTGAAAGGCTTAAGACAAGTTCTGAACTTTGAGGAGATTTCATGACTTGGCTAACAAAGGTAGCCGTTCTGCTGGTATCTACCAACAAGTCTCTACGTGATGCATTTTTTTTAACTATATAAGGCAGTGTTAAGGATTTTTCTTCGTTACAGTTTGGGGTTCGTAAATTAAGCTGAAGCATAAAAAAAAGACTCAATGTTTCCACTGTTCTTATCCCATGCTCATTTTGACCAGTAAGACCACCAAAGAAGGTCCACTTCATATTAACTTCTTTTCATGTTGAATCAAAAGTGACTGGGGCCTCTACAGACTAATCCCCAGGCCACAGCACTGTTAATCGTTGAACTTTGTAATACTGTTACTTAAGGAAGAATAATGCGGTGTCAGATACTCAAAGGCATTTGGGGACCGGAATACATTCAGTGCCTGAAGTCCTACATCGAAGCTTTTATAAACGGGTGCGTTTTAATGGTTTGAGGCAAATGACAGATCTTGCAGTCGGAGGATGTTCAACAGCAATGGCGCGTGCAGCACTTCACCAAGTCAATTTGCTAGTGGTTCTCCCCCCCCCCCCCCCCCCCCCCATTGATGAAACCATTTGCTTGTCATGGCTGGACAAAGTAAAACCTGAGTTCCTTACCCTCATGCACTCAATCTACTCTGAAATCAAACCACAAAACAATCGAAATTAAAAAGAAAACCGTATTTAAAAAGTACACACTTCGATTTTTTTATTGAGGCGGTCATATAGGTCGATTCCTTGGTTTAATAGTGTTTCGGCTGCATGCTTCTGCAGCACTCGGATATACTATGTAAGACTTACGAGGGAATCCCTGCTTGGTAAAGTAATTTTATCACTTCTGTTACAGTCTCTCAGAGTCCAATGATTTCAGTCACGTCATTCTGAACAGGAAAGCAATGCTGCACCCAGAGTAACACTGGAAAATATTTTAAAGCATTCACGGAAGCAGTTCCTCGACAGCGTTTGATCGACTCGAGTGGAGCACCATGGCGCGTTCAGCCAGTCTGCAGCAAATGGCCAATCACTTTTTTTTCCTTCTTTTTATTTTTTTTGATGGCTGTTGCTGAAACGGGTTACTTTTTTTTTTTTTTTTTGCACTCGCACAATTACCCTGACGCACTGCAATGGTATAATAGTAGAAATTCATCTTAGCGGTTAGGGGTCAGGCCCAGTCTCACTCGATCAAACTGACCACACCAACCCCTCTGACCCCCACGATGACCGTAGGCCAGCGTCTCCCCCTAAAGCCCACTGCAGCACAAGCTCATAAAATGGAGGGGGGTGCATGGTAGGAGGGGGTATGGTACTGCTGGCGGTCAGTTTTAGTCCTCTGTAATAGTCCTAAAAAAATGAAAAAAAAATATATAGACAAAACAAACCGAAGCCTAAGTTGAGCTGAACGTCATAGATTCATGCGTAGATGTTCGGGCCGTTTGGAGAGCATGGGGTAGGCCTGCTTCTTGAAGGACCCCGTGTTGGTACCCGAGGGCTGCCTGATGGGCAGGGGGGCCGAGGCCTCTGCGCTGGTGGTGACGTCCATCTGCTCCATGGCGGACACCTCCATGGCCAGCTCTGTGGGGGTCTGCAGGGTGGGAGCTCCCAGCAGTGAGGACCCCCGGGGCCAGCAGTCGCCTCCAGCGAACTTCACAGGACTGCGAGACAGGAGGTGGGAGAAGATGGCATTATGACCCTGTGGCTTACAATTTCAAAAAAGCATTCCAAAAAACCAAAGGCTTTCCTTTCTAACCTGGTACTGCTTTCAGACAAAGCAGTACCAAGGTTGGAAAGGAAACAAATAATGGAAATGACTCTGAATGCACACTTGACTAAAGGCTCACTTTATAGACATTTACTGACTTTTCCATAGAACACTACTAAATTTATATACCACTGAAATGTCAGGCTAACCTCTTTCAAACTTATTCATGACCAAAACAGCACAAAGTTTATTGCAGGACAAGCTGACCAGCTGAAATGTACATCCAGTGCAGACATTAATGGAGAGAGTGTCGTGACCACTTCAAACATATACCTGACGGGTGTCCTTGGGCTTCCAAGAAATCGTCTCGGCGAACGTATTTTTGGCTCGAACGAGAATTTCTCCTTGACATTTTCCAACACAGACGGAGCTACGTATGTAAACCCCTGCAAGAGCCATCACAGGAAATTGAAATCAGCCGTGACTACAGGTAATTAATCCCAGAAAAATTGCTACAAACCACGTAACAGGAAACGGCAGAACAATACAGAGGATCGGATGAGCAATTGCATCCGACCTCTTCCCAAAATACATTGTGTTTGTGCCAGGCAAAGCAGAACAGTTTCCAGTTAAAGCACAGATGCAAAACATTAAAATCTGTTTCTCGTAAAAAGGCCAGTTTCTATCCGAGGTAAAAAGAGGACATTTTACTACATGCTAAGGTACAAACCCGTAAAACATCAGAGAGTACATGAGTGCTGTTACCAGGAAGACTTGATTGGCACTTTCGCTTAGCGTGGAGTCGTCAGGGCTGTCTACGGGGGGCTGGCTCGTAAACTTGGAGTCGAATTGGCTCACGTCGTCCGCAGATTGCTATGGAGATGAGGATGGGAGGAGAGCCAATCAAATGAGCCCATTCACGGCCACAGACACAGCAGTGTTCCACCGGCCCCACCCTGTGCGTGATAACTTACGAGGAAAGGTTTGAATGGAGGCTCCACTTTTCGTGCGAGGAGGTCCTCCCAGTTAATGTGTCTGAAGAAGGAGTGGGTCTGGGTACAAGAGAAGACACAATGATTGAATGCATGGCCACACTCACCGCCTCTTCCACCAATCATAAGCGGCCATCTGAATTGACGGGCATGGGGTTGGAGCCAGCGCTGGCCAATGGCAGCAGTTCACTGCTCAGCTCTGGAGCTCACCTGCACTTCAGTGGCATCTCCTGGTCCCGCCCCAAGTCGTAATGAGGCGTTTCTTTTAAGCAGCTGCAAAAACAAATGCCACTATTCAGGGAATCTGCTGATAAGATGATTCAAAGTCCAGAGCGAGTCCAAACGCCACAACATAACAACCCTTTCGAGTTCCAAATATTCTGTGACAAGATGTTCCGGTTTATGGTAAATGTGGCGTTCATATTGACAGAAAGTGATTCATACACACCTTTTTTAGAAGGTCCCTGGCTTCTTGTGTGAGGTAGGGTGGGAGGTTCAACTTGCACTTTAAAATTTTGTCAATGGTCTTTTTTCTGTTTTCACCAGTGAAGGGAGGCTAAAAAAAAAAAATATTCAAAAGAATGTCCTTTTTATTCACCTGCTGCCATCTTTTTAAAAGACCAAATACACACAGTACAGAACTACATACTTCTGAGCTGTTCAGAAACGCCTCATAGTGGGAAAGGGAGGAATAGGCCCATCTAAACAGCCATTTTAAAAACAACACCGAATTATATGAGAGAGCGAGAGTGTCAGAAACAGCAATAGAGACGGACAGTGCAAGACAATGTGTGTGTGCGTGTGTGTGAGAGAGAGAGGGAGAGAGAGAGAGAGAGAGAGAGAGAGAGACCAGGCGTGAAACAGACAGTGAGTGAGTGTGTGTGTGTGTGTGTGTGTGTGTGTGTGTGGATGAGAGAGTGAGAGAAAGAGCGAGAGAGAGAGAGAGAGAGAGAGAGAGAGAGAGAGAGAGAGAGAGAGAGAGAGAGAGAGAGAGAGAGAGAGAGAGAGAGACAGAGAGAGAGAGAGAGAGAGACAGAGAGAGAGAGAGAGAGAGAGAGCGCCACCCAGTAACAGGGGACTGCCCACTGAGGTCTGAATGGCAGGTAAAACATGAAGGGAGCACTCACCGCGCCTGTCAGCATGTCGTACATTAGGGCCCCCAGACTCCACCAGTCCACCGCTCGGTTGTGTCCGCTCCTCATGAGGATCTCTGGAGCCCTGCGGCAGAGCAGCAGTGAGAGCTGAGCGCCCCTGGAGGAGCCACATCCACTTCAAAGCAGCCTAACAATGTGTATGCAATCTAGAATAACAGAGACGGTACGGAGGCAACTTACATGTACTCTATGGTACCACAGAAAGTGTGGGTGACCGTGCCGTCGTGGATCGATTCTTTGCACAGTCCGAAGTCTGTCAGCTTCACATGACCTGTGGCAAAAGAGAGCGAAAAGGAAATATCAGTTAACATCTTTTCTTTTCCGTTATGAGGTTAAGCAATATGAATTACTCTCATTCCCTGAATGCTTTCGGCACCACTACAAATGTATTGCAAACGGTACAGTTTCACAGACACCACAACTATCAAGACGGATGGTAGCATTTTAATGAAATCCCACCCTTGTGTTAAAGAGTTTAAGTAGGTCACAAATTACTGTGAGTAAAGAAATACATCCATGGAAGTTGGGGATTTAACTGGATGTGAGGCCTATTATGCCTATACAGCTGCAAAATATGTTTCATTATGTTAAAAACCTGTAAAAATACTGCTACCACAATCAAAAGCTCAGCTTGCTCATCCGACGCAAGTCAATCACAAAAGCACACAGAATTCAACCAGTGTTGCCTCCGCTGTAAATTTGAATGACCCAAGCACTAGGAGCCAGGACATTCAGCGTGGTGACACTTCCGCCTTGCAGAAAGAGGGGGTTTTGCAAGGAAATCTTTCATTCACTACCTGCAGTGTTGCGCAACATGGCAGTCCACATGGACTGTTAATAAGCCTCAGAAGTTATTTTGGAAAATCTATGGTTCCGAATAAAAAAATCTGACAGTCTATGGGAGAAATTCGTTTTTCCTGAATCCTTTCAAAGAAATTACAACATTTTGCATCGCACAATAACATCATCGTGCACAGGGCTGTATCTGGCTGTATTTTCAGTTACCATTCACACACGTTGCCAATGGCCATTACCCGTTAGTTTAATAAAGTGTATATTTTTCTACTTCGTACAGTTGTTTGAAACCCTTCTCATGGAACCGAAACCAGTGACATATATAACAGCCGTTAGCTTTTTTAGGTTGGAAAGCAGCATTAGAATTCAGTGGATCCAGTGCCACCTAAGAGAGAAATGTGTCCGGATAAAAATATCCAATATTAAACGCCAGATTAAATGGCTCTGTCTGTCTCTGACAGAGACGGTTATGTGAAACTCCCATTCATTTTTTTTTCCTCAGAGAAATTTGCTTTGATCCGGAAATCCATCTACGGATAACAAAGGTTTTGCTCTGGGTTAAGTCAAGAGTCCTATGTTGATTTTGAAGAAGGATGTTACAAGGAAGTACAAGCCGTTAGGCACTCGCTCAAGCGCACACACGGAGAGCCACTAAACAAGCGGCTTGCAGACTGCGGCTTCAGACTTCCGTTCTAGCGATTAAACACGTTTGCGGCTAGAAATGAGACATGAGCCAGTGGCAGAGCGACATCTTCCTGTTGGGGTTAGCTCTCTGCAGCAGAGGCGCTTCCGCCGGGCATTACCGTGGTTATTGAGCATGATGTTTTCTGGTTTCAGGTCCCTGTAGATGATGCCTTTCTGATGCAGGTGCCCCAGGGCCATGGAGATCTCCGCCAGATAAAAGCTGCAAGCAGAGACACAGCCTTCAGAGCCTGCTTGTGGAAAGTAAATGGTAAATTGCTGGCATTTATATAGCGCCTTTATCCAAAGCGCTGTAAAATTCATGCTTCTCATTCACCCATTCACACACACTCACACACCAACGGCGATTGGCTGACATTCAAGGCACCAACCAACTCGTCACGAGCGTTTTGGGGTTAGGTGTCTCGCTCAGGGACACTTCGACACACCCAGGGCGGGATCAAACCGGCAATGCTGCATTTTATTGACCAACGTTTTGGCAAAGTGCCTTCATCAGGGTCAGACAATATCAGATTACCACATCGTTTCTGGTCAAACCGCGCACCGTTCCTAGGCCATAACCACCCCGATATCTGCTCTGTTTACATAATATGACTAGTGTTCTCATTTTTCCAAAACTGGTTCCACCATGGCATCTAGACCAAAGGTCTTCAGTCTAAAAATAACAACCTGATTATTTACCACACGCCAGGATCTGAACAAAAACAAGGAAGTGCTCCTGGGGTGGTATATCATGAAGCCGGATTGCTGGATAAATCCACAGAATGAAAACCAGAACGCTTCCAAAACTGGAACATGGACTCAAGTAAAAAAAAAAAAAAAAAAAAAAACAGTGGTTCTGGCTTTTATTCTTAACTTTGTGATAGACCACCATGATGATACAATATTAGTTTGAGGTCAAAGACCTACTATAGCAACTAAAAATTTATATTACATCTATAATACATTCCCAAAAATTGCCTACATTTTACAGCACAATTAATTATCTAATGTATTTATTTTTTCATGCACTCCACGCATAAGGAAATAAAATACCTATTGACATGAATGCACACTGCTATAACTGAGCACACAGGTAACCACCTCATAGAAGGAAAGTGAAAAGTAAGCCGAACAGAGGAGATCTAAATATACTGACAACCTAGCCAACCGCTGTGATGATGAGCATTAGTAAGCACACACAAACAAATGGACCCAATGCAGGCAGCATGGTTACAGGTGCTTCAACACACCGCGTTTTTCCCTTTTCTTTTTTTACGAATTTGGTGCTCAACACGTCCAATTCCCACAGCAATTGTCTGCACCACCCACAGCTGCCTCCGTCCACGACCAAAAGCAGCTGCCACTGCTTCATGGTTCTCCTCCGAAGCATGCGGTCTCACCAGGAGCTTTTCTTTACACCACAGACTACAGCCAAACTCACACAGAAGAGCTTTCATGTTGGCTGTCCTCGGGCACCCCATTGACCAGCGGGGTCACAAGAGAGCGGAGAAAGGAGGATCCCAAACTGACCGGACCCTACGATAGCCTGGGTGATGGAATCAGCATTCGCACATAGCCCTAATGAAGCTTCCGGCCAGTTGGTACTGCCACGGCTCGGATTTTAACAGAGACGATAGGCACTGTGGTTTCACCACCAGAAAACGGGACAGTTTCAGCACCAATAGTACTGAGGGATGTCTATGATGTATCCAGCAACTCTGAGAGCCCAACCACAGTTCAGAGCCAATCAGTGCTCAGCACGGTGCTTCATGTTCCCAGAATGCACAGGGACTTTTTTGTGCCAGTCTCACCATAACTGTTGACCATCGCTTCACTCATCACATGCAACCAATTTTCTTCACTTGTCAACACCACCTGCTTCTTGCATTGGTCGGGAAGCAACAGGGAACTTTCAACAAGCAGTAAACAATGAATGCTAAGCTTTTGATTTATTTCTTATGTTGTAACCATGGCAGCATGTTTCGCAGAGTAAAACCAAATGCTGAATAAATGTTATTTTGCTTTTGACTGAAGAAAGCTCAACTTTAAAATGACTTACCAGGCTGTGTCCTCCATGAAAATTCCTTCCCTTTCCAGTTGCATAAACAGCTCCCCACCTACGAGTTACAACACACCAGGTTACTTTATCAATGCACTATAAACAGACCTCTTCCCATGTCACCAGGTCTTCAGTTGGCAGATGCATTAAATTAATGTTGGAACTGTATAATTCAGACAAAAACGTTTTCCAGTATATACAAACCAGGACCTAAAAATCCTTCGCCTTAGGAATACACTTTTTATTTGTTTTATTTTATATTAAACATAGCCAAGTGTTGTTTTACCGTGATAAATAGCAAAGCGAACATATGTAATATATTTGGTGAGTTTATCGCCATTGAAGATCCATGTTCTGTAATAGACATGCTCAACAGCATATTTCAAATTCAGGAAAGTCATACCATCTTTTATTACCATGCCTAGAACTTCAGGCTGCACTATAACACTAAAAAACTTCAGGAACATTCTTCAGCAAGGTGTCAGCCATCTGCACATCCTATCCCTCAACAGAAAAACGAATTTGGTTGTTGCTGCTGCAGTCCAGCACAAAAATGCAGAGCCCTTACTTTCCAGTGAACATGCATTCATCAAATGAACTGTCGTACAAACTGACTTCCAGAAATGGAGCTGATGTTACATATGGCTGTTTGCTTGAGTTTTATATTCACAGTGAGAAGTAGCAAACTTAGCAACCTAATCCTTTGGGTGGTAGGGGTAGAGAGTCCAGTAGTTGGGGGGGTTAAAAACAACAACAAAAAAACAAACAAACAGAAATGGCCACCATTTACCAAAGCAGAATTCAGCCTTTTTTTTGTCCCGGAGACTGAACAATAACTGGGATAAACAAGTAGCTCCTCCTAATCCTCGTCTCGTTCAGACACCAGCATAACTATCACTCTCCCTCCCCTGGCCTCCATTAGGCCGGGCGGCCTGTGCGTTTCCCTGAGGGACAGAGCCCTGGTCTGGGCCGCAGCCAGGGGACGCACGGCGCACTCTCACCGCTGAGGTACTCCAGGATGAGGTACAGCTTGCCGCCGGTCTGGAAGGCGTAGATCAGGTCCACGATGAACGGGTGCTTCACCTCTTCCAGAATGTTCCGCTCGGCCTTGGTGTGGGCCGTGTCCTTCGCGTTCCGCACGATCATGGCCTGCAAGGTCACAGGAAACGGGAGACACGGGGCTGCTTACATGCGGACACAGGGCCACTCGTACGCGGCTACGGCAGGAGAGACAATTACAGCCCGCGGGGTTTCGGAAACACAGCCAGCTGCAGCGTTTTTTTACAGAAAAACTCTACTCAGCTTTTTCACTTGTGGGAAACACAATCGTTGTCCAGATTCACTGGCTTGGCGCCCTGAAATCTTTAATGTTTCGGCACCTTTCAGATTTCACAGGTGGGCAACATTTACCAAAATCAGACAATGTCCTTTCATTAAGGACGTGCTGCCCTGTTCCAGTTATGAGGTGAGCGATACACTGTACGTTCTCATCTAACCTTATCACGCCCTTGCCCAAAAGAAATCTGACTCATGAACCGGATGAACCGGCTACGGTGAATCGGAGGAATTGGGCGGTGATGAAGTCCTCGCTGCTTGGTTCCGTCACAGACGTTTAAAGAAGCCATTCCACATGCTGCAGGAGACGGTCTGCTGCCCAGAGCGCAGTAAAACAGGAGCTGGCTGACTGCGGAGATCCAGGGGCAGCCCTCTTGCTTCACTTGGCACAGACATCTGAGGCCAGTCACACTGCTTCATTATCACGCCCCACGGGAGCTGCGGTAACTGCAGGCCGCCGGCCGTTAGCAGGGATTACCAGAAGCCAGGCTTCGTGGAAACGCAGTCACGGTGGGCAAAGCTTATACGGGAACTGCAGCCGTCAAAATTAAAGAAAGGAGACGGAGGTAAAGGGAAAGAAAGAGCTTTCCAGGAAAGCGACGGCGCAGAGAGGCGGTCGCAGCCGGTCGGGCCAGCAGTGGCCCGTTAGAGCATGACGCCGCGTCGGATCAGCGCATCGCAACCCAATGCAAATACGGTGGGCAGAGTGCCAGCCCTTTTAAAATACCACCATGGCGGCTGTTTCTCCATCCCTCCATTACAGTGCTCTTTATCCTTAGCGCTATACACTTAGAGGGATTTCTGCGTTATTCTGAAACCATACCTTCTTAAGGACTTTCATGGCGAATATTTTTCCTGAAGTGGCTCCAGACACTTTTCGAACTTGGAAAACCTCAAAAGAGAAAAAGAGAGAGATGTTTTTAAGTTTTAATAACAGTGGAAAGGCCAGCACTACCAGTATGTTTCGCCGACTAAATATTCTTGGCTAAAGTGCATGAAAAGTGGACAGTGACATTTAAATTATAAAGAAAAAATGGTGAATAATTTCAGTAAGTTAGTAAAGAAAACATATTTTTGGTCCCTTACCTTGCCATAACCTCCTTTCCCTAAGACCCGCAGCAGCTCAAAACACTCCGGACGAATCTGTTCCGTTCCCTTGTTAACACTGTCTTCTGATATCTCAAACTTCTCACAGTCATCCATGTTACTACAATGATACACAAGGCATTTACTGAACATACTGTATATCTCATGGACACGGACAATAACAAAGGCAGCAAAGAAAATGTACTCATATTAATCACATAAGCATCTACATTAGCCTATGCATGCTACATACATCTGAGGTTTTGTCAAACGGCACCTGTGAGAAGCAATATATAAAAATAGCAAGTGTCCACAAATAGTGTAAGAAAAAAAGGTTATAAGAAAGTGTGTTAAATAAAGCACCCAAAAAATGCCAAGTGAAAGAGAGAAAGAGAAAACTACTTCTCAAAGACAGTTCCCTAACATCCTAACATCAACTCTTCGCGTCTTCCTGCGTCGCCATAATTTGGAATATCAATCAACTTCTTATCAGTTCCACTGGTACACATCGGTCATCCCATACCCTGCTGGCAAACCCACCAAGGCTACGGCACTAGAGGACTGCAGGCCCTGAACTACATCACAGGCTGCCCACCTGACCACAGGAGATGCTTGCTAATGGTAAGATGATCAAACATACAAGTACTTTACTGAACCCCATGGGGTAATTTGACCCATCCTAGCTGCTTAGGAGCAGTGGGCAGCCACAGGGAGGCACCCAGGGACCATCTCCAGTTCTGAGGCCAGTGCCTTGGTCAATGGAGATGGCAAGAGTACACCTAATATCATATTAGCGAAAAATTCACACCGTAGATTTTCCTCTGGACACCCCGCAGAAAGCCCCCAAAAAAGTCTGCAGATTCCGTCTGGGCCTACTAATATGCATGTCTTTTGGTGCCGAACAGGAAACCAGAATACCTGAAGGTGTTACCCACACAAACACAGGGAGAACCCAAAACCTCCTTCTTGTGAGGCAATAGCGCTAGTAATCGCGGCTCCACCTAGGGGTATCCCAGCATGCATCACTGCGTCACAGCACGCATCTTAGTGAAACACACCAGTGGAAGCCACTAAATCTGAAGTGTCTTTGAGTCATGCTAAATGCATTTCACTTGGCAATGCTTGGGTGTTTGATTTGTATTGTGCTAGTATAAAAAACACATACAAACTAAACTACTGTATGTTCTGCTTATTGTCTTTTTAGGCTGTAAACGAGTGAAAACAAGCAACACTTAATTGTACAAAGCAATTGCACTTAGATGACACGATGACAGGAAGCATAAAAATAAATAAGATCTGGGGAGCAATGTGCCAATCATTATCAGATATGAATACCTTCGGCAATAAAGTGCACACAGTGAGTGAATGTGATTGTCTATAAAACAGTAAGAACCACAGATGAGAAAACAAACACAATAATGCTCACAATTCAAAACCGCTGCACTGGTCCATGTACTCGCTGATCTCAGCCTGCAAATCAGAAACAGACTTCACTCATAAACGGCCTTTAAGAAAACCCTATTCACCTCAACAGTCACATGTAAAACAATACACTTCACTGCCTGCAAAAACAAAAAAGAAGTCAGTCTCAAGTACTTTAGTCTTACCTTATTTATTTTGCATTATGGTCAATTAACTGACGCTTTTATCCAAAGTGACATAGTTGTTTAGACTAAGCAGGGGCCCTGGAGCAATGCAGGGTTAAGGGTCTTAGTCAAGGGCCCAGCAGCTGCACTGGGGCTTGAACCACCAACTATTACCAATGAGGTGACACAGTTTTACTAATTTCAAAATTTCCCAATTAGGTAAGAAAATTTCACTAGTCAAGCAAACAGAAACTTAAAACAAGCCATGGCTTTTTTTTCAGTGTGTAACAAACATTTAAGAGAATTGATGGCCTTAAAGACCGACAATGAAAGACACATTCTTCATATGAGCCTGAAACTATTTAAAATTTAGATTAAATCACCGAATACATTTTGGTTAATAAGCCAACCAGATGGAGCATTAGGAATAATCGGCAGTGTTCCAAAACTTGTTTGCTAATAAAAGTCCCTTGAGGGCAACAAAATAAATCTGGTTAGGTTCAGTGCTTGACAACGTGATGCAGAATATGTAATTCCCCTGACAAAACATGACATACATCCATTAAAATGGCTGCAATTGACAATGTAATAAATAATTGAAAAATCACAACACCCTTCGTCAAGCAAATGTGTAAGGAATTCTCAAATGAACCCTAATCAAATTCTCTGCATCGTAAAACTGTATTAGGCTTTTGCATAAAGGATTTTGCTCAAACATTCACCAAATCCATGAAATGATCCAACAACTCATTAGGGTTAGGCCTAGACCATATTCAAATGTTACTGTTTGCATCACACATCTTTTAGCTAAGGTTGTCATAATGAATCAAAGCGCACTGTTATACCACACAATTTGAACTAGCCCAGTGCATGGAGAAATATAAGCACACTCTGTGATGTTTGGTGTCATAACACACGGTGCTTGACGTGTTCAGGGTTTGTCAATGGCCTTTCAGAATAAACTGCGACGAAGGAATCCACTACAATCCCCACAAACAATCAGAAATATGGCTCTAGTGGCATGCGCTAGCTAGATACGACTCTCAAATCTTATCATATAATAAAGGTATAACACGACAGAAACCACAGCAATGTAGCTAGCATTTAACTCACACCTCTGATATGTGTGTTGCAATGATTGGGATTCACCTTGTACTGAAGGGTAAAAGGTTTCAGTAGCATTCATGTTATAAGAAATCATCTTCCACTTCCACGTATAAATAGTATAGCACTACACTGTCTACAAGTACACTAAAATTGGTTTGGGTTTACAGCTGAGCGTTCATAAACTTTTCTACAGGAGCTTAGCTAAACCGTTTCGCTTGTCTATTGATTTAATTGCTCCTACGTACATAATCTACATTCCCCTTCAAATCATTATTTTAATAATACTAAAAACTAAATGTACCCTGATCTAATTCAAGTAGGATTGAACGTCGCCCTCGACTGATAATATCGAAATGGTTTCCTCCGTTCGACTGTATCCCTTTTTTATTTGACGGCATCCCTTCAGGTATTTGACAACTGCCAAGCGAGGAAGCACTACATGCATCAAGTTAACCGGAGCTACACTCGACTATTCGTCCTAAAATAGTAACTTAGCTCGCTAGTTGCCCTCTCTCAAAGCGACATTCACTGTTGAGATTTAAGCCTCACCACCACACGTCCCGTTTGAAAAGAAAGCTTGTATTGCACAAACCCTTCACCATCTATTGCGGTAGATTTAATAAGCGTCAATTCCCCCCCGAGCTAAATTAACCTTAAATTACTTATTATGAGTGACGGAGTAACATTAAGTACCCTACGGCACCGCTATGATCCGCAGCTATTCTAGGCTAGCTAACAAACTACTAGCCAACGATAGAAAATTAAAGCTTATAAAATGCATAGTTTAAGTTACATATTCAGTCAGTTAGCCTAGCATAACGTTACTGCGCCAAATGTGCAATTGCAAATCCATAGCCAAGAAACGGTTAGCAAATGTTTATGATGAGCTCCATGATTCTGGTGATTTTATGTGTTGGCCATCTAACAGTTAATTAACCATGTTGACGTTGACCAACACATGAAATCACCAGAAGCAACAACCCGACTGGTTTGCAAACATTTGCTAAGTTGCACCACTGGGTTAAACGGGGTAGCTCTAGCACTTTCCCATACATCAGTCAAACAGGGATGGTAGAATATTGGCGGCTATAACTCCGGTATCTTTAAAGCATCAGCTTTATCGCTAGCCATTATTAAGTATGTCGGATACACGGGCACGCCATGAATTAAAGCAATCTTGCTCAAAACGGGTAAAAGCAATTAGCTATCTTACAGGCTAGCTAAAGTTAAATCAATCCAGGCAGCCAGACACCGATTCTGAGAGATCCCCCTGTCAGAAGCCAACTATCCAATTAGCCAGCTAGTTAGCTAGCTTTCAAGACGTTATCTGCTTATCTTCCGAGCGGAAAATCGAAATTTGATATCTTGATGTTTACTAAGCCACGTTAGCCGACTCGACATGTGCTTGTATATCTAGCTAGTTATCTAGTTTATAGATATCCAAGGAGTGCCACGATTGTAAGCAACACGATGTGTAACATCTATAGCTGACTGTTTAACCAACTTGTTGGCCACGGTAGCTACACCTTCCCTCATTTATTGTCCCATCGATGTCACTGTCAGAATCGGGCCTTTCCCTGCAATGGCAGTGTGTTGTCCTGTTAGCTAAACAGGCCTAAGAGTGTGCAAATCCACGCTACCGGTCCAGGTTAATTTGCTTACCCCCTCATCCAGTTCATCGTCGGAGACATTTTCCTCTGGCTGGTCCAAGTCAATATCGAACACGCCAGCCATGGCCTCGGTCTCTCTTTGCTCTCTCAGTCCGTGGGAATGGCTCTTGCTAACCGCCTCATGGAAACATACACACCGCCGCCATAACCGGCATCAGCATTGGGCATGCGCACAGCGCCACCAACCAAACAAAATTCCAGAGGTAAAAAAAAACAAACAAAGCAACCCAGAAAATGTACTTTCACGGGCGCATGCGCAATGTTCGACTTCGATACCGCCATGGGCTACACGGGTTACGTTTGCTCTTAAAGTTGTTAGAAAAATGGCAAATATGGATTGCTGTGATGTATTCTACAGATACATTGTCCTCAGTTATGCAGTATTATTTATATCTTGAATGTTGGCTGATGAGGCAAAGACAATTTTAAGCTGTAGTGGACTACAAAATGTAATATAATCCAAATCAGAACTTCTCAGCAAAATGTCTATTTATTATCCATTATTCTGGTTGTAATTAATTCATACAATTAATTAATTTTGGTAATCGTTCAAAAGTTTGTTGATTTCTATTTATAATTCTTGATATGTGTGAAAGAGATAAATGTTGACAATAGCCCAGTTTGATGTCAATTTCAGCATGAGTTTTTGTTGAAACTGTTTCTCATTATATCTCAACTGCTCCAAATTGATTTGGAACAAATATTTAATAAATAAACAATGCAGCAAGGAACAGACTTTGCATTTTCTGTTTCTTGTCCTTGTTTTCTTTCCGTAGTCATTCACTCACCTGTGTCTTGTTACCTGTTTCTCTCTTTGGCAGATTGTTATGTGTGTTGACCATAATTTCCAATGGTTTTCTACCTGCCTTGTGCATTGACTCCCTTTGTATATACCAAGGTTTTTTTTTTTGGTTTTTTTTTGCATCTGCCTTCTGTTCTGTTTCGGATGACCTGTTATCAAACTTTGCTTGGTTTATTGAATTTTGACTTTTGGATTATGCTCTGTACCTTTGCCTGTTTGGATTGCCTTTCTGTGTTTGGACTTTTGCCTGTGACATCAACTATAAACTTGACCCTGCCTGTTTGATCTGCTTGTCATTCTGCAGATTCAGTCCATTGTATTCCTCCAAGTTTTGGGTTGCGATTGGTTCTTCGGTCCTGGCGCCTGATAGTTATGGCAGTAAACAAGAAATAGAAAAGCATATTGACCCCTGACATAACATCTTAGTTACATTATAGAAACAATAACTAAAATAGAAAAATGAGTGCATAATTTTAACCAGGTGTGTTGGTACCGCTGCAGGCCGTTCCACTAGACGCGGTAAAATAGATTTTAAAATTGTTATTTTGAACAGCTGAGGTTGGGGCTTGAGCTAGGTTGTTTTATCATTGTATTAATCACTGAAATTGGTTGGCTACCTGTTAAGTGATTGAACATTTGTTTTAATAGCACTGGACTTTGTCACTAGATTAGCCCTGATTTGGTATTCCTTTTAAGGGATTTTAGCCTATAGAAATAGGTGTGCTCAGCGTCCCAGTTTGTTATGTTATGTTTCACCCCATCCCAGTCTGCTCTCTCCCTCACAGAAGACGCCCCTGCGACATGGGCCTCCACGGTGCCGGAACCCCTCCAACATCTGCTACCCCCCGCTGACTCCCTGTGAGGACATTGGAACTGTTAGTTTGCCACTTGGAAGGCATCCCTGCATATGCCTCCCTCCAGTCCCTACAATTCCTTGCCCTAACTGAGAGCTGGATCACACCTGACAACACCGCCACTCCCGTTGCCCTCTCATCCTCCTTCTCTTTCCCTCACACTCCCTGGCCATCCGGCTGTGGTACTGGCTTGTTAATCTCCCCTCATGGAAATTCTCTGTTCTCCCCTTTCTGACCTGTCCATATACACTTTTGAATATAATTCTGTTGCAGTATCCTACCCTACTAACTTCTTTATTGCAGTTGTCTATCGTCCTCCAGGGCCCCTGGGAAGTTTCCTTGATGAGCTAGACACCCTTCTCAGCTCCTTCCCTGAGGATGGCACCCCATTGATTCTCCTCGGAGATTTCAACTTCCACCTTGAAGCCTCCCAGGCTGCTGCCTATCTACCACTTCTCCACTCATTCAACCTCTCCTTGCAACACTCTCCTCCAACCCACAAGGTGGGCAATGTCCTAGACTTTGTCTTCGTGAGGAACTGCTCATGCTCCAATTTCACAGTTACCCCTCTGCTTGCATCTGATCACCACTTCATCTCATCCTCCCCCCCTTCCTCCCACCCGTACTTCCTCAGCCTGCCGTAACCTCCACTCCCTCTTAGCCTCTTCCTTTGTCACTGCCTCTCCCCCCCCCTCTCGAATCCTTCTCCAAACTCTCCACTGACTCTGCCACCTTCCTTTCATCTCTCTCCTTTGCCTTTGATTCTATCTGTCCCCATGTCTCAAAGCTACCTTGCACATCCCTTCCCAGTCCTTGGATATCTGACACCCTCCGTACCTCCAGGGCCAGCCTCCACACAGCGGAGAGGAAGTGGGGAAAATCCAGAGACCCATCAGACCTCACAACTTACCAGTCTATCCTGGCGGCATTCTCTTCTGCTGTCACTGCCGCCAAGGTAGAATACTATCAAACACAAATTCACAACTGCACTTCTCACCCCGGAAACTGTTCTCTATTTTTTCCTCTCTCCTCAGCACGCCGCCTCATCCACCTCAGTCCTCCTTCGCTGCTGATGACTTTGCAGATTTTTTTGATGAGAAGGTCACAGACATCTGCAGATCCTTTGCAACCCCCACCCCCCTCTGTGTGGCCCTCCCCCCTCTAGGCCCGTTTTTCCATTCTTTCCCCTTGCAGACTCTGTTTCTCAACTCCTGCTCTCCTACCACCCTATAAACTGTGCCCTTGACCCTATCCCCTCTTCTCTCCTCCAGACTATCACACCTGACATTCTCCCATTTGTCACCTCCCTTGTCAACTCCTCCCTGTCTTCTGGCTGTTTTCCATCATCCTCCAAGAGGGCCCACATCACCCCACTGCTAAAAAAGCCTACCCTGGATCCCTCTATCATCAAGAACTACCGCCCGGTATCTCTTCCTTTTCTATCTAAATCAATTGAACAAGCTGCTTCTAATCAACTTTCTTCTTTTCTAAGAACAACCTGCTTGACCCCCATCAGTCTGGCTTCAGACCTGGCCACTCCTCTCTGTCAGTGAATCAATCCATGCCACATGAGCAGCCTCCCTCTCCTCTGTCCTCATTCTTCTAGATCTCTCTGCTACCTTTGACACTGTGGATCAGTCCATCCCCCTGTCCTCTCTGTCACCAACGGGGATCTGTGGCACAGCCCTGAACTGGATCGAGTCCTACCTCTCTGGTCGCTCCTTCCAGGTTGCCTGGGCTGGTACAGTATCGACACCTCGGCCCCTTGCCACAGGTGTTTCCCAGGGCTCAGTCCTAGGCCCGCTTCTTTTCTCTTTACACTTGTTCCCTTGGTCCTGTTATCACTGTTCATGGTCTATCCTACCACTGCTATGCGGACGATACCAAACTCTTCATCTCATTCCCACCATCTGACACACAGGTTTCAGCCCATATCTCTGCTTACCTGAGTGACATGCAGAGCTGGATGGACAACCATCATCTAAAGCTCAACCCAGGTAAGACTGAAATGATATTCATTCCTGCTATTACCTCTCCCCATCGGGATCTCTCCATTTCCCTAGGGGATACCTCACTGATGCCATTACCCTGTGCGAGGAACCTCGGCGTGGTGATGGAGAGCAGACTGTCCCTCTCTGAGAACGCCGGTGACCTGTCATGCAGGTTCTTCCTATACAACATCCGGAGAATCCGCCCCTTTCTCACCCCCTACTCGACCCAGCTCCTGGTCCAAGCAATGTTTTTGTCCCGCCCAGACTACTGCAAGTCTCTCTTGGCTGGTCACCCAGAGTCCGCCACCCCTCCAACTTATCCAGAATGTAGCAGCTCGTCTGGTCTTCACCTTCCCAAACACACGCATGTCACCCCCCTGCTTACTTCCCTCCACTGGCTGCCTGTCATGGCTCGCATCAAATTCAAAACATTGGTGCTAGCCTTCCAAGCGGTTAAGGGGTCAGCCCCAGCTTACCTCCAAAAAATTATCAGACCCTACTCCCCTGCCAGACCTCTTCATTCGGCCACCACAGGCTGCTTGGCGCCTCCCCCACTCCAAACTTCCACCTCCTGCTCACGACTACTGTCTGTTCTGGCTCCACGGTAGTGGAACGAACTCCCAGTGGAGGTCAGAACAGCAGAATCTCTTGCCATCTTCAAGCGCAGACTGAAGACGCACTTCTTCAAGCTGCACCTCACCCTGTCCCTCCCGATCTCCCTGTAAACCTTAATTGTTGTCTTTACCTGTGATATTTACTTGTGTATTAGGATGTTTTGTTCGGCTAGGTAAGCAGTTTGTTCATACATTTGCGTGTTGCGGTATTACGAAAAAAATAAAATAAATAAATAAATAAAAAATCAGATGAGCAAATAGGCCCTGTTTGTTATCTTTGTTGTACGTCGCTCTGGATAAGAGCGTCTGCCAAATGCCATTAATGTAATGTAATAATGTAATGCAAAGAAGCTGAAGGAAATGAAGCCATATGCTGGGTTACAGCTACAATTAAAACATTCTATTGACAGACACTCCTTTCACTCTTCAACTGTTCACCAACTGTGCTTCATACAGTCATTGCAGTGCCATGACATGGGACATCACCTACAAGGTTAACTGTGATTAATATGGAGTTATTATAATAACTATTAATAATAATCATATATAACAATAATAATATACTGCTGCGATTAAGTCCAAAAATATTTATATGGGACACTATGAAACTGTACTGTGCTGTTTGAATTGTTTTCAATTGTGCTTAAAGGAGTCTGAATACAGCTTTCCAACAGGCATGTTAAAATGACCAATAATTTACAAAGATGTGCAAAAATGCATTCACAAAAGCCCGACCATCAGATAATGAAACAGACTAGACTTTTGGAGAATCATCTGTTCTTTACAAAAGCACAATGTCATTGGCATTTTTGTTTCTCCTTCCAATATCAGACACCTCCAGCAGTATATAGAAAATGGAATATGAGCCAGTATCTGGGCAACTGCTAAATCTGCTCATTAATAATTGCGTGTGTGGAGTGTGCGTCTATGTAGTGTGTGCTGTATGTGTGAGCACACACCAGCATGGGTTCTTGGCCCCAGCTCAGATCCTGCTCATTGACAGAGTGTCCAAAGCCTTTATTCAAACCATGACAGGCAGCTACTGGGAGGCCTCGCAGGATGTGAGGAGATCTACTTGCGTCAGAAAGAGGGTTCCGGAAACAGTCAAGGATGTCGCTTACCATTGCTAATCTGTCCACACAAGGCTGGGAGTAGGCTTCAAATTTCCAAATGCTTGCTCTGTTCCTGAGACCTGAGCCACAGGTCGCTGCAAGTCCACCCCCCAAGAACTGAATATTATGTATGATGGCTGCTGTATGGCCCCATATCTGCTTATGATCTTCCTCATCATCAGGGTGCATTTATTGTCTTTGTGTAATGTATTGAGGTTGGACAACACTTTGGTAATTGTCAGTTGTTTTTAAATGTTTACTTGACTTTACTCCTGTACTCTTGAAAGCTTTGCATGATTGAGAAATCAATAATCTCTTTGACTGATAATCCATAAAGAAGTGTATATTTGACCTGCTGTATCTGACCAAAATGTTCACTTTGGTCACATTTGACCACTGCACCTTTGTTCAGTCATACTTTAAATGACCAAATGAGACTGAGACAGACAGTCAGATACAGCATCAGCATGTTTGGCATTGAAACAGAGATGCATAAAAGGAGATGCACCATATACCCACAGTCAAATATGGTGGTGGGACAGTGATGCTTTGGGGCTGTTTTATTCCAGGGGCACTGGTTAAAAGCAATTAATATTATATTATAGCTATAATGTATTCCACCAAGTATCAGGCAATTTTGGCTGTATGTGGACTTTCCAGCAAGACCAAAGGAAGCATACTTCAAAATCCATGGCTCAGTTACAACAAAATCTATGTTCTGCAATCGCCATCTCAGGCACCAGACCTCAATCCAATCAAAAACCCATGGGCTAAACTGAAGAGAGCAGTTGATAAGCGTAAACCCAAGAATCTGAAGGATTATGGAAGGATTTGCAGAAAGGAATGGTCCAAAATCTCTGGAAATGTGTTCCTTCGCCTTGTCAAGAGACTCCATGCTGTTATCCTTGCCAGAGGTGGATATACCAAGCACTAAACCAGGGGTGCCAATAATTATGGAACCTAGATTTTGATGAATATTTCATTTTGGTTGGTTCCATTGAAATGTCAACAATGTACAGTAATCTTCACATGTTGACATATTTAAATTAATCTCGATAATTATATTGTCTTTTTTTTTTTTAAGTTTTTTTTATGCATTGCCAGTCAGGGGTGCCAACTGTTTATTATCCATGTGAAAAAGTAATTGCCCCCTTAAACTATGTAACTGGTTGCACCAATGACTGGCACCATGCGCTTCCTGTAATTTGATTACAAGGATGTGGAAGAATCTTAGCCCACTCTTCTTTGCAAATGTGTTTTGTGTTTACTAAGGGGTTCCTCATAATGAATAGTTCTAATATTACTTTTAGTCTAAATATCTGACACCATTCTGTGTAACAAACATGCAACCACAGAGGAAATCAGGAACAGTATATTATTCAATCATTATATGTGCAAAAGTGTAGCTGGTAAAAGGATATGTGGGAATTTGTGGTCCAATTTCATGTGAATACCTCTTGGCCAGGACGTTATGTAAAGTCCTTAATGTTCCAAAATAATGTACTATCCCATTGAGCCTTATCTGGATAAATAAAGATTAAATAAGTAAATAAGTAAATAAAACTTTAATGAATGTTTCCACAGAAGGCGGCAGATTAGATACAAGCACGAACATTACACAGTGCCGACACAGAGGCACATACAATACAACATAAAGTTCCAAATCCTTCGTAATATATATTTTCATATATTACTTTGAAATACTCGTACTTGCCAATCACAACCAGTAGAAGGCAGCACCATCACAGGAAAAATAAGAAGTCAAGTCAAGTCATATTTATTTATAAATCACATTTAAAATGACTACCGTCAACCAAATCGCTGTACAATTTCTAATTACTATTTATATATTTTTTTTAAAACAGTGAAAAACTAAATCCACAGTACTGCAATAATAATACACAAAGAAGGACCGGATCTTGTTATGAGGAGAAATCGTGCTGCTCCTTTTTTTTTATCAGAGACAAATAAAGGTGATGGTTTTTAAGGAATGCCCTTATCTGTGTATAGATAAGGATGATGCTGCATCTGTCATTGGTCTAGTTTCCTGCACCCCAGACAGGAAATGTCTGGGGTGTCTCCTGTGTGTGCCCCTCATAAGACAGCCGTAGGGAAGGTCGGGTGAGACATCCAGCCCAGTGTCTTCCCGGCTCCCATAGCGAGATGACGTGCTGAGTGCTCGGACGCTGATGGTGAGTCACCGCACTTCTCCGTGTCATAAAAATAAGTGACCTTCCACCCTCCCACATGACCAGTGCAACGCCACTCCTCAGAGCGACCTCATCGCACGCACGGGTGCAGGGATACACCGAGGCAACAGGCCCAATGACTCAGCACGGCCTTCAGTCTGCCCAGGTTAGTAGCACCTTTTGAGGAGTGTTACCTGCAGTAGCAGGAATAGAAGCAGATCTTGTGACTTATTCTAAATCAGGGGTGTCCAATCTTTCCCCAAAATGGCTGATGTGGGTGCAGATTTTTGGTTTAGCCTAGCATATCAACACCCAATTCAACTAATCATAGTCTGTCATTGGCCTTTCTCATAAAAGATTGGACACCCTGACTCTAAATCATGCATGCAGCATTTTGTATTGTAATAAGTTACGGCATTTTTATTCAAGTCAACTTCATTTTTATTGAACAATAAACAGAAGGTCAGTCAGAGTTTGCCACCTCAGGTATTCTTTGGGAAGTGAAGTTGGGGGGCATGTTCTTACACTAAAGCGCCAGCAGAAGGCACTAGCAGACATAAGGAGATTCCCAAGTTGGCCACCACTGAAAGCTAACCAATTTGACTTCCAGGTGGGTCTTGTCACAGGAAGCTCTATATGTATGTAAACAAAGCTTAGCCATGCATCTTAGGCAGACAAGCATAGCAATATCGTTATGTACAATAATTATAGAAGGATTTCTTTAAGTGAATCTCCTGCAATGTAAATGTTATCCTATAATAAGATATTATACTGCTTTTTAACATGGCTAATTGCAACTTATTTTAACATACAGCACATGGGTGAACTCTTTACAGAGTGTAGTTCACACAATTAAGTCACAGAAATCCTCCACAGAAGACCAACTCCACAAATCCAGGCCCTGGCCTGTTGCTGACATTTCTGAGGCGTTTGCTCATCAGTTGAAAGGGCCTTTGTCCATCAGTCCACTCAGTGTGAGGTTTTGAAGGAGCGTCCAAGACATTTTCACGTTCCTGAGGTAAATTGTCTCCAGTCAAATAGGTCTAGTACACTGAGTCTCCTCTCATACGATTATAACCTAATACTGAGACTGCATTATGGGCAGCATGTAGCCTAGTGGCTAAAGTACATGACTGGGACCCATAGGGTTGGTGGTTGTAGCCACAATATGATCCGTGCATCTGTTTGGCCCTTAACCCCACATTGCTCCAGGGGGGATTGTCCCCTGCTTGTCCTTTATAAACTCAATTAGTTTTTGAAAAGTGCTATATAAATAAGATTTTACTTACTTGCTTACTTAGTCTAATCAACTGTAAGTCTCTTTGGATATGAGCTAAACAGCTGTAATGTAATATCACACAGCTGCACTGTAACATGGTGTCTCCTCTTACAGCTATCCCGTCCGTTCATGTAGGAGGACAAGCCTAAACCCACACACAGGCCTTCGTGAGGCTCTGGAGACCTGCGGATCTCAAATCAAAGGCCGCCACCTGGAGATGAGTTAGGCAGCGCCTCACTGGCACTTTAAAGTCCCTATCCCGACTGAAAAAACAGCCCAAGCGATGTTTTGAAACAGCTGGTAGCTGGTTAACCGGTTCAGACCAGCTCACAGCTTGACATGGTTTGACCAGCTCAAGCTATGTTTTGAAATAGATGGTAGCTAACAAGCTATCAGCTCAGACAGGCTACAGTACCAGCACTAGCTGGGTAACCAGCTCATACCCAGCTAGACCTGTTGAATTTTCAAGCTGGTCAAAGCTGGCATAGCTGGATTTAACAGCAGGGATCCTGCCCTCTCTGCCTCACTCTCACTCTCTCTGCCTCTCTCTCTCTCCTTCTCTCTGCCTCTCTCTGCCTCCCTCTCTCTCTCTCTCTCTCTCTCTCTCTCTCTCTCTCTCTCCCTCCCGGCCTCCTGCCAAAGCGGGGGCTCTTTTAGACCAGATGAATAAATCATGCTGGGGATTTTCTGCCTCTGACACACTTTGTGTGAGAAAGCACATTAACTTGCAAATAAGTGGATAAGGGGACTTTCCAGAGGGCCATTATTTGCACAAAGACAAAGCCACCGTGACGCAGCTGTTTACTTTTTTTGGGTGTCTTCTAGTCCTTCGTCCAGATGAGCCGAGTCAAACGCTCGGCTCTGACGAGGCACTAGCTTGTGAACTTCACCGCTTCTCCATTCTTAGTCAAACCGGTCCCGACAGAATGTTACGTAATTAAACAAACTCAAATTGAACTTTATTGTGTTCCAGGGCCCTTTCAATGAGGTGTGAGCGTTGGCACCTAGTCAGGGACAGGTTGTTCCAGGTGAGGGCCAGCATGTGTCTCCCTCCGCACCCTCACCCGTAGGTGCCTTCCCGCTCCGGGGCGGAGGGGGCCAGCCCCGTGCGTGCCGTTGGGAGGCCCGCGAAAAAGGAATGTTCTTGCGCAAGGTCGGGCGCACGCCTTCTGGAAGCCGCGCATAAATACATAAAGTGACGCAGCTAATGAAGCAACACAGAGGGTGCGCTGTCAACATCCGGGAACGGAGCGGAGGACGCAGGCCAACGGAAGATCCGAGTGCGCAGATAACCGAGACAACAAGGAACACTGTGTCAGTCGGGGCCATGTTAGGAATGTGGAGAGGCCGTGGGGACGGAGGATGGGGTGGAGGATGGGTGGGGGAGTGGGGTGGATGAATCACTCCCGTCCCATGAAAACCACTCATGCCGATTGCTTCAGTCCAAGGGATGTACACATGAGCTGTACGGGGCTGAGGGGGGAAGTGGTCACAGGGAACAGGGTGTGTACAGTTACATCCACAGTATCCCCTTTCCAGAGACATTTAGCTCTCTCAGTGCAAACTCTCTGACAGGGCCAATGAAGGAGCCAACGGTGGTTGTATGGGCACCATGTGCCAGGAATGTACTGTGCTTTTTCTGGATGGGTGAGAAAGGGATCTGGTGCCATTACATCCAGTTTATATCCATTGCCATCCAAGATCGTTTACTGTTGACCACTCTACTACAATGACACATATGACAACCGAAGTGACTTACAGTTGACAAAGGACAATTTCCCTTGGGGCATTGCAGGGTTAAGGGCCTTGCTCAAGGGCCCAACAGCTGTGCGGATCTTATCGTGGCTACACCAACCTTACATGAACTTGGGCTACAGGCTGTCCTAGGACAATGAGGTTACATTTGTTGCCACCGTTTACCTGTTGGGAATGATTTTCATGTTCATACGCTTGCACATTATGAAGATTTTCTCTTTGTGATGAGCCTCACGGCAACTACGCTCAGCTTTTGCGTCTCACTGAGAAGATGTTGTGAAGATGTGGTCCATTGCCTGTTTTGACATCTTCCAGATTTTCTTCTGGCAGCTGATGCATGAGATGTGACAGATACATATATCTCACCCACAAATAAGGAACCATTTACATAAAGTCCAAGTCTGCCTCTGTTGTAGTCTGTTAGAAGTGGTTATTCTCTGTGTCATTCAGACAAATAAAAGCCATTTCAGCACAGTGTGCTCACTGGAACAAGTGAAACCAATGCTGTGGTCTTTCCAGTTTTAAATGAAACCCACACTTATCTAATGGAGAAACTGATTATATGCAGCTAGCAATGTGTACAGACATGACATGGATCCAATTATAGTACTCAGCAGCAGGCTTGAAAGCCAAAGCTTAAGCATTTTCTGACAACCACTTGTTTTTATGACAAGCACAACACTGTAACTCTTGTAACCTCTTCAATTACATTACTAATCAACACATTGTATTCTTATCTAAGGGACATCAAGTCATATTATTCCTAGTATATCATTACATTGGGTTTGCATTCCTTCATAAACATTATCACATCATTTAAATAGTTTCGGTCTTCTAAAGGTGAAGTGGTTTGTGTGGTTCCATGATGTTACAAAACCAGGAACTGGTTATAAAATCACCTCAGGAACAGGTACCACACAGCGCTCAGACTGGCTAAAAACAGGAAGCTGTGCGTTACTGAGTGACAAACCGCTTCTGAGATTTTCAAAAGCGGTGGAACGGAATGTGCATGTAATAGCTCTGTTTAGTACCTCGCTATTTTCCCCCTTTTTTGTTTCCGGGGCAATAAAAACCGAAACTGGCTGTTACTAACATATGCCAATATTAACAAACAATTCGTCATTCGGCTGAAAATGATCTGTGTTACCAGGGAAGCATTCAGAATTGTTCTTGAAGGGCACTCAACGTCCTCCTGAGGCTTTGCGTCAGACCACGTGTTAAATGTCGGTCAGGGTCTTCGCCTTTGGAGCCCGGTTATTCACCACTGATACATCAGGCTCGCGTTGCCAAGCCTCCCCCTCAATCAGGCAGTGTGAGAGAATGAACCACACAGTGGGCTGGGCTTAGTCATACGGACTGTTTCCATGACAGTCACACCAATGACCACCGGTGCACACAGCTCTGAGGGGGCGGGGGTGGAAACGGCCTTGGCGCTTCTGTGACATCATCCTTGGTTAAAGCCGGCCCACAGGTGTCTCCACGGTCACCGAGTCAGTGAAGCGGCCTTTCGGTCTTTCCGAAGGCCCGGCTGTGGTTTCCAGGGCTGAGGTCGAGCTGAGGTCGGGCCAGGCCGCACGGCGGAGGCTGGAGGGAGGCCTCAGGGTTATCGTCTCAAACCGGAGCCCGACCTTCAGAGCGGGGTTGCGGGTAGTCTTTTAAAGTTTATGCCACTTTTAAAGGGACGTATCATCACACGTCACCACAAAATTAAAGCCTGCAGAAGTCCACCTAACTTAAGCCCTAAAACTTAATGTTAAATGTCTGCAGGTTCTCTGGTGGGAACAGCGTATTGATTGCTTTCCACTTCTGTACAAAACCACATCAGAGTCAAATGATGTAATAACTGCTAGCTTTAAGAAGCCGCATGTTCTCCAGTTGGAGCTTTTGTGTTTCTGGGTAGCAAGATATAGGCAGTCAGGTCTCAGCCCTGTATTCAGCCTCTCAGAACAGGAGTGGTGAGCTTCAATCATATAGCCTCAATCCTGAATCGGTGCTCTTACTTTGAGACAATGTATATTGGTCTGACCTACAGGCAGCTGCCACTGCTACTGCCACAGATCGCCAATATCCACATGGGTCCTTTTGTATGCGTTGCATTGACACAAAACCAACATATTATAAACCTTTACAACCCTTCACCTGATGCCAAGGTGCTTCCACAAAGGGGGGGTTCTGTCGAACCGTATGTAGGATATATGAATGAAGTAAATAAATAAATGAATACGACACAATGAAGATAACTGCCATAACGACAGGGTTTGTCCCTTTTGTGTTTCTCAGCTGTGTGCTACAGAGCAGGGCTTTCAGTGGGGAAGTCACAAAGCTCACGGCTGTGCCTCGCGCACGCGGCAGTTTGGCTGCGGGTGGGACGAGCAGCATTCCTGCCGGGACAGCATGAATCGGGCGGTTGTAAAGCGTTAATGCGCTGCCCGTCTCTAATCACGAGGCTTCTAAGAACGGAATCTCATTAACATAAAGGCCTGATGCAAATCGGCACCTCTTCGTCGGAATACCCCGTAATGCTCCGTAAAAAAAGTTTTACGTCAGTTTCCGCTGTAAACTCACAGCCAGGAACGCTTTTTATCACACATCCGTTATCTCGGGGAACTCTGCAGTCGAGCTCGCTCTCAAAGGCAAACATTACGTCACTAGTATTTCCCCCAAGCAAATATCAACAGGCAGGCAAGTGGGACGTGTTGCGTTTAGTTTTACACACAATGTGCCCTCTTCTGATTGGTCCAACTCCCCATGTGACCTACCTGTGCCAATTATAGGGGAGTATGCAGTGTCCCATCATTTACTTGTTTACCCAAGGATGACTACAACATACTGGGAGTGAGGCTTAACCTGAAATGGATCCCAGAGTGTATGATGTAAAAAAGGGTTGTGTTTCCTGACACCCACTGACACACCTGGTTAGGTTGGGTACAGACCTGCTTTGTGGATCAGATCCACAATTATTGGATGATGAAAATTAATTCAGGTTTATTCTTTTGTGTTGAGAATCCCAGATGAGGCTCCACATTCGCTTGCGTTAGATGAATGTGTCCCATTGTTTACCCTTAAAATTAATGTGAAATTAGCACTGAAATCACCACTAATTACTGGAATATAATGACAATTTTCATTTTGCTTGAACTGTTTAAGTGAGCACACTGCCTCTGTCCTTCTGTGTGTGAATGTGTTTAAGTGCGAATGAGAGACGAGAGAGAGAGAGCGGGGAAGAGGGAGAGTTTGGGTGTCTGTGTGTGTGTGAATATGTTTAAGTGAGAGAGAGAGATGAGAGAGGGAGAGAGGGAAAAAGAGAGGGAGAGAGAGGGAAGGAGAGAGAGCAGGGGAGAGGGGGAGAGAGAGGGGAAGAGAGAGAGAGGGAGAGTGTGCTGTGAGTCTGGTGATCGGTGCCTTGGTTATGACCGATTGCAGCAGGATTCCTGCAGTCCAAATAGAGGCCTGGTGATGTGAGAATTTCGCTGTGGAACCTCTGGGCCTTCTTGGGTCACGCGTCGTTACCAGACAAGAAATAATACAACAGGGTCCCCAAAGCTTTAGTATAACTCTTTATTTTAGCAAAAGGAAAACACATGCGCACACAGTGACACACACACATACTTACACAGTCAATTTTCATACAGTATTGGAGGGAGCTTCCTTGTGGAACAGGACATCCCAAAAACAGCCAAGAAAAATACACTCCCGAGACTGGCAGGCAAAACAGCCATTCCACAGTTATTCAAAGTTTTCTTTTCCTTAAATTCAAATATAAATAAATAAAAAAGTTTCCCATCGAGACTGGCCAGAAACATTACCTTCTCCCAAAGTAATTTCTCCAAAGGTAACTCACCCTGTCTGTGCTGTTTTATGACCTCAAAAAAAAAAGTTAAAAAAAAAAAGCAAAAAAAAAGCACAACAAATGAACCAGCATAATACCATTACAGACAGAAGCCCCCAGACAAAAATGAGCTTAACAAAACTTTTGAACAGAAAAACCAAAGCAGACATTGGGCAACAGTATAATAAGGAAGTGAAAAATTGCGGTACTGCATGGCACACCAACCCCTGTGTCACAAGAGACATGTTGCAATAAGGTGTGCTTTCTCCATTCAGGAAATTCGAGAAGACTGAGCTGAGCTTACGGCAGCAGATAAGCCAATTTCATAGGACAGTAACGAACGATACAATTGGGAAAAGCAGGAGGTGGGTATTTCACAGAACTATAGCTGCTTGCGCACAGCCACACACTCACACACACAAACACACACACACACACACACACACACAAACATGTGCACACATGCGCATACACACGCACATGCACTTACGAACAACAGTTTGGTTGTCCAGTTTTACTAAGTGTCAGCCATTAAGTTGATTTACATGTCAAGGGAGAAGAGGACCTTACGCTGGTCTGGAACACTTAAAAATGGGAACTGACTCACAATAATTTGAAAAAAAAGGAGGTGCAGGGGGAGGGGTAAAATAAATAATAAAGAACAGGATGTCGGTCAGACGAAAAAGCCCAAAATGTCAGACAGCCTACAGACTGTTGTCGCCATGCAGTGTAACAGCCAACACCAGTCTGATAAGCTATCTGACAGAACGGGAGTGTGATGGAACATGCCTAGGTGACACAATGCCCAGGTTCAGACCCCGGTTCAGACCCTACAAAGCACGAGCGGAGAAGCACGAGTCTGCCTTTACTTACCGAAGCTCTTTCATCCAGCCAGGCCCCCTAGCCCTCACCAGTTAATGCCCGCTCTAAACAAGCGACCGTTTGCCAGAAACCGAAAGCTTTCGCATGCCACCCGGGGTTCGAATTAATGGAGAGCGTTCTCCGATACCCACTACCCCCCCACCGCCACCCGCCCCCCCCTCCCACCTACCGCTCGCTAAGGCACTTCCCGCGAGGAGAGTGACTGGGTTCACTTGAGGTAAAGGAAAAGGCTACTGGCCTGAAAGAAATCCCTGCCACTTCGGCTGCATCCCGCCAAGCTTCCAACATACCACAGCGGCGTTGTGCCGGGAAACATTTCACAAGCAATTATGAGGAAGAGGGGAAAAAAAAAATCTTGGATCCTCTCCCTGTTCGCAGGCATACGTTTCCCACAAGTGCAAGGGGGGGGGGGGGGGAGATGGAGAATGACATCACATTGTGTACAGTAAGTCGCCTCCTGTTATGGAAATACAAAGCATCGGCTCGCATACACGTAAGGTTTGGACTGAGACTACACTCATAAACTAAGTTAATACACACAAATATATGTTCTGCGCGAGTACATTCAGCCACCCTTAGCTACAGGAGATAGCTTTCACTAGCACAGGTTGAATCAGTGCTAATCTGCTAAAGGCAGAGAGGACATCCATTGTGACATCACCACACCCACTATTTTTCTGTACCAAAGTCAGAACAATGGGAAAATCAACTGCCGCCTTCTCTTCGTTTCAAATTCAATGGAAATTGGGGTCAAAATACTACACCAGCACAATAATCCATTCACCCTTTCGCCGTCTTAAAAGGAGAGCATGGTGAATCTAAACACAACATTTAAACTTTTGAAATTCTGCGTCGATTTCCTTACTTTTTAAAACACAATACAACCAGGCAATGAAGCTATTAAATGATTCATGTTTGTTTTATAAAGGCCAGTCTAAATGTACAAATTAAAAATGACATTAATAGCAGTATGTACAGTTATAAACCAGTACAAATCAATAGTTACAGTAGTCGTTATTTTCCCTTTCATTTCTACTTTTGTCCCCATATATTCAGAGACAAAAATGTTTTGAAATAATAATCGAATAAAATGATTATTTACAGGGTGTGCAACCTGATTAGTACCATGTATATCCGTTTTGATATTGCTATTCTTGAAGAACAGTGCGAACACACAAATTAGCTGAATATTATAGCCACAAAAAAAAAACTACTTGAAAATATGGTCATATCAACTGTTCACACTATACACAAAAAAACTAAACGTAGCCTCTGCGAACTGCAGGCTATAATGACATACATCTATTAAATAAATCAAGTCTACTTAGGAACAATTCTGCTCAGTTCCAGGGAAAACTGGCCCACTTTATGTTGCATAACAGCTTGCAACAACAAGTACATGTATTAGTGCCAGCAACAAGCTCTCTCACTGCTGCCAACGAGCAGCATAATGCCTGAAATGGTATTTATATTATTACACTTGAGAATCTTTGCAGCACATCCACTGAAATATCCTTTTAAAATAGTGATACAATGGGCAAGTGCACGAAGACATTCAGCTATAAATTATGTCTGGAACACTGTAAACCAAAAACGTGCGGCACTACCGAAGGAAAATAAAAATAGAAATACACATTTATAAATATGCCCACACTTTAAACAGTGCTAGTTTAGTCATGTGCATTAATTGAAACAGGGAGCAATTTCTTCCTGTTTCTTTAGAAATGAGAAGTGAAATGATATAAATTCAGTCTTCACTTTGTTTTCTCCTCAGAGTACTTTTTCTGCTGTAGGCGCTTGGCATAGCTCTGTGCCATGGAGTTAATGACAGAACAAACAAAATAACACACCATGATGATCACCACCTTCTCCAACAACCAGGACAGCCAGCTCTCCCCCTGCCAAGTGGGAACAAAGAGACCTCCGGTCACCACACACTCTCTCTCTCTCTCTCTCTCTCTCTCTCTCTCTCTCTCTCTCTCTCTCACACACACACACACACACACACACACACACACACACACACACACTCTCTCTCTCTCTCTCTCTCTCTCACACACACACACACACTCTCTCTCTCACTCATTCACTCACTCACACTCACACACTCTCTCTCTCTCTCTCTCTCTCTCTCTCTCACACACACTCACTCACACACTCTCTCTCACACACTCTCTCTCACACACACTCTCTCACACACTCTCTCACACACTCACACTCACACACCCCCTGCTCACTGAGGCTATTGAAGCGTACAGAAGAACAAATGATTCAATGACAAAAAAAATCCCTCAACGAACTGTAAGATTTTTAAGTAATATCTTCTTTTTTTTTCTTTTAAAACACATTTCCTTCTCTCTCTCATACATACAGGAATCTTTTATTTTCAGAAGTTATTCGTCCTGTGTTTCTCCTTTAACTTCGGTGGGGTGAGGGGGTTCATGTTACGAGAAACAGAACATCGCGCTGAACTGCTTGAACCCTGTGTTTCGCAACTCCGGTTTTGTTTTGGTTTTATGCGTATTTTTTTTCTTTTTTTCTTTTAAAAAAAAGTTTGCATGAATATTTCTCTCAGTACATGGCCACACTTCAGAGAGGCAGATAACTGTCCTTTTGTTCAGTAGCTCCACGGCCCTTGACAAGCACACTATCTCCCTCTCTCTCTTTCTCTCTCTCTTTCCTCTCTCCCTCTCTCTCCCCATGCTCTCTCTCAACCTCTCTCTCTCTCTCCCTCTGTTCCTCTCTCTCTCCCTCCCTCTCCCTCTCCCTCTCTCCCTGGCAGAGTGAGGAGGCACGTGGGAGTCTCAGTCTCCTCCGGAGGCCCACAGCCCGTCGAGCGTATGACTCAGCAACCCTGGGGCCGACCCCGTGTCTGCCCCTTCTCCCGCGCCCCCGGCCCCGGGCCCCCGGCCCCCGTCTAGCTCCCGAAACGCCGCAGCCTGCGACAGCTACGCGGACGCTCACGCGTCAAATATAACAGACTATATATAACGCGACTACACGAACCACCGCACAGGTGAACTGACAGACGTTTCCAAAGGCGCCCCTTTAAACAAAACGAGCGAGCGCTTATGTAAACTTGCACAAAAGCTACATGGGAGGCAGACCGCATAAAAATAACTGAAGATAAGGGAGGATGAGGAGGGGGGTAGGGGAGGAAGAAGAAGCGGGCGTCGGCAGCCTGTGCTTACCGTGGGGGATCCCTCGCCAGCCTGGTGGTGAAGCTTGGCCCTCTGAGCCTCCAGGTACTCCCTGAAGGGCTTCTGGAGAGAGGCCCCCAGTAAGGGGACAGCACTGGGGGGGCCAATGGCAGGGAGAGAGAGAGAGGGGTAGAGAGAAAGAGAGAGATAGGGGTAGAGAGAAAGAGAGAGAGAGAAAACACACACACACACAAAGCAAGTTACATCAACACTACTTACCATTCAGAGACTGGGACGGCAACAAAGAAATCATGCCGTGCCGTGCCCCCCCCCCCTCCCCCCACTCCCCCCTCCCTCCATACAGCTTGCTACAATTAACACATGAAGTACCGGTCCTCCCCACAGAGCGAGCAAGGGAAAGAGGGAGGGAGGGAGTGAGGGATGGAGGACCGAGCAGCAGAACAGTTCATCCCAGGGGACAGGAATTTAGAGGAAAAAAAAAGAAAAAGAAAAAAAAATAAGTACAAGATGTACTGAGAGCCACATTTCCTAAGCGTCTCAGAAAAGGAGAAAAAACAAAGAAGAGAAAACAGGGAGAAAAAAAAAGTAGAAAAAAAAAAAAGTTGGCGGTTCGCTGGTGGAGAGCGCATGTCCCCTGCAGTGCTCCTCTACAGCGCAGGCAGGGAAATGAATGACTTCTCAGAACTCACACATTTATCACCCACGGTTCCTGTAAGAACTGGTTTCGACCAATTAATGAGGAAGTGAGTCGTGCTTGTGTCATCACTGGCTGAAGCAGGGACCGCCCTGCCCTCTTGAAAGGAAAAAGGAGGTGTGTTCGAATAAGACAGCCCATATTAGGAAAGCCTTTGGAAGATTCGGCCACCCCCCCCACTCTTCAAAAAAAAAAAAAGAAAAAGAGAAAAAAAAAAAAAACGTACTGGCACACGGAGTGGCCCATCCCTCCCTAGTCAGGAGTTAGTGATTAATCTCAGAACAAATACAATACTATGGACCTTCAATTCAGTCTCTGTATCATCACAACCATTAATAAAACCATTCCACTACTAATATCTATATCTGACATGCTCAAAAAACGTCCTTCAAGCTCCCAGTTTTATTCTATTTTTTTTACTATGTACAGTACAGCATTTCTGACGTTCGATGAGTATCTTCTGTCGTTGTGTTAATTCCTGGCTATGAAGACTCTGTTCCATTACACAAAGACTTCCTCACAGTGCGAAAGTGCGAGTCACCCTTCCTCATACAATATTGCTGTTAACACGGACAATGGCACAAAAAATATGAAATTGCCACCTAATGACTGACCAGGGACGATGCAGCAAACATCCACAAACGACCTATAGAAATCAGGATGTGTCATCGTGAGTCACCTGAAACTGCATTACAGACAGCCAGTATTGTAAGATTTAAAGAAATTAATGTTATAGATTTCTTCCCCGCCCCCGAAACTTCCCAGAACTCAACTTCTTCCTATACAGCCGATCCAGCCATTTTTTTTAAACAAGGAGCATGTATGGCACAACTACCTTCTTGGCGTGTTTGTGAGTAACCCCATAACTCCGTGATAAAGTATTTTCACATGAATATAGTGAGATTTAATCACCCAGTCATGAAAAGGAATTAACAAAAAGCTAAACCACAAACTTCTTGAGTTTCAGTGATAGCGGGAATTAAATGTCTCTCGAAATGAGTCTACTTTCAGTGAGTAAGAGCGAGTCATGGTTCAGGAGTTTCAAGGAGAACGGGTAACCACCAGACCCCACATTTAACGGCAAGTCTTCAGACACTGAAGATTGTTCCTTTTGTTTGTTTTGCTGTTTATTTGTCGAGAAATTGGCACAGGAAATGTCTGAAACATTCAGATGAAGAACCTCACTGGCACTGGCTGGATTCTGCTTCAGTTCTGTCTCTGTTCCATGCTTCCACCTTCAGATATCAAAATGTATACCTTGGACACAGAAGCCATACAATATGGCAAGCAATTTCACAAGAAGCAATAATGAAAAATGTGAGTACCTGGATTTTTTTGTATTTGTGGAATGTGCATGCTTGTATATGCATGCATTCAGAAATAAACCTCAATGCTGAAACCAAGAGTCTGCCCCACCCCCTTCTTTGTTTGGTGGTTTGTGCATTTCTTAAATAAAATGCGTTCATCTCCATTTTTATTCAATCTCTTATGTCATTGTGACCATTCAAATCTCAAAAAACAAGTAAAGGCCTACAAAAGATTAAATTGTTATCAATGGAGATCTAAAGGAGAGTGGAAAATCTGTGACTTAAAAAGCTGAGCCACTGTGAAAAGCTCACGATGCTCACAACAGAACAGAAAATAATTCAAATCCTCTATGTTCAGAAAAACAGAAATGAAAAAGTACCTATAGAGGAACAAATGGTACATAAAATTGTACCCCTAGCCAGCAGTACATCATTCCTTTGTACCTTCTATGCATCTAAAAGGTACATATTAGCACCCAAATAGAATATCATTGTACTTTAAGGGTAAATTTCAGAATAATTCAGAAATGTGTTCCCTAAAGAACAAAAATGTGCCTCCACTGTGCCTTTATTTCTGAGATAGCAGAAAATAGTGAAAAGGTATCACCCCCACCGATGAGACAGAAATAACACATCTTTAGTTTAAAGAACAAAAAACAAAAATCATCAATAATGACATATATAATCATATAAGAATGCTATTAATATAATTTCAGCTGAAATATAGTATAGCAGAGCCTTTCCCTGTGGTAAACAATGGCAGAAATAAATTCTGGTAAAACATTTTTTGTCAAAAAGGCGTTTTACTGGAGACTAAAGCATTACTCACTTTTCCATTTGCCATATTTTTATCATTTTATCATTTAATATAACTTATTGGCTTACACAGATTTCAATTAGCTATATGTAACAGCAAAATACATATACTACATTTGATATGATTAACTAATGAATAATCAATCAATAAAACAGCAAGTAAAAAAATATGCAATTTATATTCTGTAATTCTCTTGTATTAGATCAAAAAGTTTGAGTTCTTTCACAGAGGGAAAGAGTGATGCATTTTACTGTAGCAGTTAAAAATGAGGATCGTGAATTTCTTCAGTTAAATTGAAATAAATGAGAATGCCCCAGACACATTTCAAAAGTACAACAAAACTACAAAAAAGTCACTACAATGAAAAAAACTACAAAACATGGTTACTTTTAGGTAATGTTGAATCTCAATACATTGCACGAAATCCAAAATATCATACAGATATTTAGGCAATATGTAGCTTGTGCCCGTCAATTTGAAGATTTCAAGCAGAAAAATTGATTCATGTATAAAAGAGATTACATACTAAAATTAAACAGGAGATAAATAACTGGATTCCTTTCTATTTCAATGTGAATTCTGTGTATTGCCCTATTATTATTATTATTATTATTATTATTATTATTATTATTATTATTATATACAGGCTGTGGTTTTACCACAAAAAGGCTTCATGGTCAATCAGTCCCACATGAACCTCAACACAGAATCATACTATAGCATACTATATCATATATCAGAACATCATAAATATGCAACATTTTATTTGGTTTTCCGTGTTATGGCTGTGTAACAACTGTATTGTACAGTACATAACAAAATACATTTGCTTTGTGCCACTTCAATCTCAGTTAAGTTTTCATCAAAATGTACACAATGCCCAAAATTCAATAGACAACATGAATATGAACTCAAAGCTAAAACGCATCAGAAGTAAAGCTGAAAGTCTGGACAGCTTTACCAACACAGAATGCCAAATTTTGAGTTTTCAACTGATGAAAACATGGCATTTTCTTGAAGATAATGGCAACAAACTGTAAGCAGAGAAGAAATTTCCCAGACTGACATCCTCAACACGCCTTTATAAGTAGGACATTTACATATTAATATACGACACAATAATGTGCAGCATGTTAAATGCTAGATCTTCACAAACATGAATCTACCTAGAATTAACACATTTAAAAACTTTAAAAAGTAAAATAAAATTTGGCGCATTTATTTTGGGATGTACACAGATGTATAGAAAATAGTATGTCAATCCCCTATGGCAAACAACACAAATAATAACCAGAAGTCACAAAACTGAATGCACCCTTCTCATGTGCATGTGCCCACATCTACACGTGCCAGTCGGGATTCTGAAATGTGTGACAATAATGCTGAGGTTGTATTTTTCTCAATACTAAATATCAGAAACATGCCTGGAGAAGGACAGGGCGGGGGGGGGGGGGGGGGGGGAAGGATACGTCTCGTTTCTGAGCATCCTATGAGCTCATCTGTTGTCTTAGGTCAGCCCTGAGAACAGACAGGTGACTCAGAATTGGGGGGGGGGGGGGGGGGGGGGGTGATGTTCGGTCCCATATTCTGTTCCCAGCCCTGGCACTGACTCAATCAGTACCCTAGTTCCGCACACGTCCACAGACCCGCTCGTGAAAAAAGGGAGAAAACCCCAGAAAACTACTCCACTGAAACAGTACCATGGAGTCACGGCGTCACAGAGTCCTGCCCGCTGTGTCTACAGCAGAGCCACACATAATGGTGCCCCACAGGAGAGGCAAACTAAAATGGAGGCTCGAGGCCTCCCTGCGTGGGCTTGCCGTTTCAATCAGCCTGGTTACGCGTTTCTGAACGTGGCACGCGTGGCGGATCAGAGCGACACGGTTTCTCATCCTCACGTGACGGCGCTACTGTCCTGCAGGAGGCGCTCGTAAACAACAGGGGCGAAGAACACCTCCTCGTACCGTCAGCGGAGTGCTGCTTTTTAAAGTTTTTTGGAGGGAAAAGATCACAAAGTAGCCCACCCATCCCCCCCGCCCCCAGCTCTTCAAAGGGGTTAAAAAGTTGCAGGCATCAACGGTTTCGAATTTTAATGAGACACATTTCCTGCTGCTGTAAAAAAAAAAAATAGATTGTCACATTTTTTTAACCGTTCATTTCCTTAAGACCAAATTCCAATGGCGATGAGTCAGAATGGACCTTTGACTTTGCCTGGGCAGAGGCAGCCCCACACGACTAACCGAATCACCCCCGAAGACGAAGCAGGGCGCAAGGAAAAAAACCCGGCAGGTTCCGGCGGTTAGGGGCCGCTCGCAGCCAGGACAGAGCACTGAAGACCCTCAAAAAAGTCCAATAAAACCGCAGACCTTACGATGCAGACAATCTAACCAGGAACAAGAAAAAAAAAAAAAAAAGGAGACCTCGTTGTTCCTTTTTTTTGGTTCTCAATTGACAGCAGTCTGTCAGGTCATGCCCTCTGTAGGACAGGCTGTTTTATAAAGTTCACACCTCGCTGAGACAAAACAACCATTAAACAAACGTCAACAAAGTTAGCCCCTGTATTAGGCAGACTATAACATCAAAGGTCACATCTCGTGATCTCTAGAGAGCGCCAAATTATTTCATTGTGCATGTTAAACACCCATAAAACAACCCTCCCCACTGGCTCTTTATTATCAGATTAAATTACATGTGGCAATGAACTTTATGTGATTTCTACAGGGTGAACTGCAATTATACATTTAAGCGCTTTTTAACAGAAGGCCATAGCTGCTGCAGGTACTACTGTACACATCATAAGTTACACTGATTTATGGCCAGACCACCACGGCAAACAGTTACACATGTTCTTCACATGAAATTGACAAAGTGTGGCTAACCTTCAATCCATACATCCTCTTTCAGTTTAAACAGGTCTTTTAGTTCATGAAGCGCTGTCAGCATTCGTGACTCTATAAGGATAAAAAAACCTAAAGAAAGTGCTTGTTTGGATATGCCAAGCATTTATAAACGCAACAGTCATTTCCTTGGCATGTGGCACAACCAACTGCACCAAGTTCCTTTCCAGCTCTGGTTTTTTTAGAAAACCTGAAATTAATTTCAGATTACAGTTGCATGTAATACAGCGCCTTACAACTTTCGCTGCTCATCTTTATCTTTAGGGTGCCAATAGTTTTGTATCAAATAAACATGAGGTAAACCTTTTGTGGTACTCTCCAGAAGCATACCTCAAAAATCAACCGAGGAATGGTTACCTCGCCACAAAATTACTGTTCTACAATGGCCATCTCAGCCTCCAGACTTAGACTCAGAATTTGAGGTATGAATCGAACAGGACAGTCCACACGGATCCCCCATAATATGCTCACTAATCTCAAAAAACACTATAGAAGACAACTCAATAGTCATCCTCAGGAAAACAGTTGAAACAGTGGTGTGAATAATTGTAACACCAATAAAATAGTTACTTGTTAAAGTTTTTTCTCTGGGCAATTTGACTCAAATAAAACAAAAACAAGTATTGATACTTTTTCTTCTTTTTTTTTAAATAAAACGTGAAAATTATTTCAAATAACTGGTAACTCGTCTTCATCAAGGGTGCCAATAATTTTGGAGGCAACTACTGTATGTGTGTAAAATAAATATGTGGAAACAACTGAATTCTTGTGGCAGGAATTCTGGAGTCAGACAGAGTTGTATGCGTTACACAGGGCCAAGTTGGAATTTGGGTGCGGAATTACAGGGAAATGTAGATAAGACAATCAGCTTGAACGTGAGCACGTGAGCTTTCATCTCAGGATGAAATAAAACATGGGCATAATACAGTTGTAAACAGCATGCATGTAAATGTCAGACTGGGCGATTTTTATATCAATTAAAAAAGCTGACAGTCAGACAGGCCTTAAAGAGAATTTCAGAATATCGCTTTTATAAAAAAATGCTGATTTACTGTATAACTTCTGATAGAAAGGTGAGGTAAACAAGGAAATTAATTCTGAAGCTCTTGACATTCGAGGGGGGGGGGGGGTGGCTACACCTGGGATTAGCATGTGCCACGGCTGATCCCAGGGCTTAATCAGTAGGCTTCCCGATGACATCATCTTAAAAACACGAGGCTTGTCCCGTACGGAGCTCCTGTAACTGATGAGCCAATCGGGTCTCAGTACCGCGGCCATCTGTTAGTGAGGGGTCAGGCCAAGAGGCTGCTCACAAGACCAAAGCACTAAACAAAGAGAGGAAGGAGGGGTGGTGGTAGGGTGGGGTGGTGGCAGGGTGGGGGGGTCGGTGGTGGGTGTGAGATCATTTTTTTATTGGGGGGAGATGACATCTCTCTTCAGGTCTGCTGGGAATTGGAGAGCCCGGCGCTACCCTTGGGTGCCAGGAAGGGAGAAGCAATTACGGCAGCGTGTCACGGCAGTTATTTCCCCGTCACATAAAGCGCAGTCTGTGCGCCGCGGGAGGAGGGTGTCCGGGCCGGGGCGCGGGAGCCCGGCAGAGCGGTCTGCCCCGGCAGGACAGGGGGCCGCTGTGGAGAGGGAGACAGGGTCTGTGGGCGTGTGTGTGTGTGTGTGTGTGTGTGAGGGAGACAGGGTCTGTGGGCGTGTGTGTGTGTGTGTGTGTGTGTGTGTGAGGGAGACAGGGTCTGTGGGTGTGTGTGTGTGCGTGTGTGAGGGAGACAGGGCGTGTGAGTGTGTGAGAGAGAGAGGAGACCACAGGGTGTGTGTGTGTGTGTGTGAGGGAGAGACAGAAAGTGTGTGAGTGAGAGGGAGGAAGATAAAAAGACTTTGTGAGACAGACTATGTGCACATGTACGCATGTGTGCGCGTGTGCTTGTGTGTGCATACGTGTGTCTGTGTCTGAGTGTGAGAAAGACAGACAGAAAGCGTGTGCATGTTATTTTGTGTGAGAGTCGGAAAGACATAGATATTGTGTGAGAGAGACTACAGTAGGTGCGCATGCGTGCGTGTGCGTGTGTGTATGTGTGTATGTGTGTGTGTGTGTGTGTGCGTGTGTATGTGTGTGTGTATGTGTGTGTGTGTGTGTTAGTGTGAGTGTGTGTGTGAATGTGAGTGTGTGCATGTGTATGTGTGTGTGTATGTGTGTGTATGTATGTGTGTGTGTGTGTATGTGTATGTGTGTGTGTGTGTGTGTGCGTATGTGTGTATGTGTGTGTGTTTGTGTGTGTGTGTGTGGGTATGTGTTTGTGTTTGTGTGTGTGTGTGTATGTGTGTGTGTGCGTATGTATGTGTGTGTGTGTGCGTGCGTTAGTGTGAGTGTGTGTGTGAATGTGAGTGTGTGCATGTGTATGTGTGTGTGTATGTGTGTGTATGTGTGTGTGTGTGTGTCTGTGTATGTGTGTGTATGTGTGTGTGTGTGTGTGTGTGTGTGTGTGTGTGTGTGTCTGTGTATGTGTGTATGTGTGTGTGTGTGTGTGTGTGTGTACAGATGTGAGGGAGGATGTGAGAGAGTTTCAGCCGTTTGTCTCGGGGAGGCTGGCTGGTGCCTCCGTATCAATCCCTTCACCACAGAGTCACCGGATGACTCAGCAGCAGCACCTGATCTTCCACACATGCCCCGGTGTACTACAGCACTGTGAGTCAAACAAGCATAAACTGGGCCTTCTGTCACCGTAGCTCTGTCACCAACCGAACAACAAACAATGCCATAAGCCCCAGAGAGAGAGAGCACACCAGGTACGGAGATACCAGTCAAACATCAGTAGCCTTGCCTGGAAGCCATTTCAGAATCTTCAGAATCAAACCTTCTCTTCACCACATAGAAACTACTGGAACCCGCAGCCTGCAAAATACCCTTGGCAGTACGCCTCTTAACTGCATCCACTGCGCGGGTAGGAATATGTGTTCAGATTCACAATGAAAGTGTCACATGTCAGATATGCTGGGTGTTTATTTTAGAGAAGAGCTTCACCTTTCACACAAAGTACGGTAACGCAGTTTCTGTTACTGAGATGAACCTGGTCTCACTGCAGGCAGAAAGCACTTTGAAGAATAACCGCCAAACTGCATGTTCTGTTTTAAATGGAGCCTTTTAGATCTACAAGTCTCAATCTCGAGCAAAATAAAAGATTTTGATAACTGGAAAGGTCTATACAAAGGAAATCCAAAAGACATTGTTGCTTGGTTCAGCAAATATTTAGAGAGGATCTTTCTCCGTCTACTTTTTTGGGAGATAACTTCCTGAGTCTGTAAATGTCAAATTATGATCCTTACGAACATGAAGTGCAAGATATTAAAATAGATCATTTATTTACATTCCAAAAAGGCTGAAAAACATGTTTTTCCATTTTTATGTTTTCTACAAAAATAATACAAATACTCAAAATAAATAAATGTGCATTATTATAATTATCTTATTATTTGATTAAATACACTAATACGTACACAGGTATATTCTAACTGTTGTGTACACATATCCCAAAATGAACATTTAAGCAGAATACAAATTTTAAACAGCCCATAACGTGCCTTAGTGAATTAAATGTTTCCTGAAATATTTTAGATATTTCAAAAAGAATATTTTAATATTCATGTTATTTTTACCCACAAACATTATGAACACTGAACGATTGTGTTTATACACCTGCATTTATATTTGCATCAGATATTCAAAGTGGCAGTATCATTTTATTCCTACAGCTGCCACTGTTAGGATGGGGGGGACATTGTGTTCTCAGGATATGATTAAACACAGTCAGAGAAAAAGCAAGTCATGACAAACAAACATGACATCATTACTGGTGTGTTTAGCTCAGACCAAAGGGTTGTATAGGCTGGACAGAATGACGCATTCAGCCACGGGTGGGTCCGTTCTGATGACCACGTTTCACTGCCACCTAAAACACTGCTCATCATGCAAAGTCAATACGCAAAAAGTGCGGCTAACTCATTGATGGGCCCCATCGCTGAAGCCGGCTGATATGCGCATTTTGAGCAGGAACAGTACAGCAACAGCAATGCTACGTATTTGTAGACCGTATAGACCGGCATACCAATCTAATCTTTACACTGCCGACAGAAAATTGGACAGAAAATCTGGACGGGGGGAATATTTTTTCAAATCAAAAGAAGAATGGCAGGGATATGCACTTCTGATGCACTTGTGCATCGATCACAATTAACTGACGGCGAACATTTCTCCTCCAGCAGCCTAGGAAAATAGAACATAAATTACCGATACAAACACAAATCTTCACCGCCCTGTCAGAAAAGGGCAAACGGACAAAAGGAGCGCACTACAGCTGGTTTTTTGAAGAGCGAGGAGACAGAAAACAAATGTGTCAGAGCGGAACGGGGCAGGAAGGCGTCCGGCCGACAGACCCCCGGGGAACAAACGAGAGCAGCTTCAGGAAAGTTTGAGACGGGGCTAAACCCGTCATCCCATGAAGACTCGTTTCTCAAAAACAATACGACACCTAGCCTACGCTCCCCCCCCCCCGACCATCGGCATCGGTCACAACAGCTTTGCTGTCCAGGCCCTGCCGCGTGATCGTGAACCCCGGCTTGTTTTTATTCCAGCGTCCTATTCATAAAGGCCACATTCTTTGGATAGTTTTATCAAAGAGCGCGGAGCCTCATTCAGAGAAATGCTCCGGTTCCCCGGCAAACACGGGAGCAACGGCCGAGTCTAAATATTTCTCAACTGGAGCGAAACTTCAGGCACAATCGAGGGAGCAAGGAAGACGATGAAGGCAAGGAAAAAGGTCAATGCACGGTAATGGGTTTGCGTTGTTGTACATAAAACCTCGATGTACAAGGTCAAAGTCAACCTTTCCCCTTCTTTTTCCCTCGCCTCCACAAGCCCAAACACAGGCCCCGCTACACACTCGCAGGCAGGTCAAAGCCGCCATTGTGTGAGAGACTGTTGCTCAGGTGACTGTTGCCGTGAATCCAGGCTTACTCAACCATGAGTAATACAGACCAATTCCCCGTGGCAGCCAGTTTACAATAACCTCTTTCCCTGCTTTCTGTGTTCATAGGAACCACTGGCTCACTCTTCTCCGAGATGTAACCGTTAGCAGGAACACTAAAGTGCCCATGACCAAATTCATTAACTGTGGTATGGGCAATGAAGAAGCGGCCCAAAAATAGCTTTTAATCAAATTTATTTGCTCCCTTTTAAATTTTTTTTTTTTTTTTACCATCTAGGACCAATAGCAGAAGGGATCCATGCTGTTTACACACAAATCTCTAGTTTTTTTTTAAGCCTGGCAGGAACAGGCATCTCCGAGGATAGATTGGTTCCGCAAGTATTTCGACAGGTACTGTTTCTGCCTAACACAGAACCTTCTAGTAGTCATGCTTCTCTCCGTCTCTCTCTCCGCACAGGAATGGCACGTGCTGGAACACATTCTTATGAAAATAAACGCATCCACCTTTGTTTTGTTGCTGACAACGGCATCTTCTCAGCTACAGACTGAAATCCACTGAGAGCCTAGGCATGGAGGAAGCAGCCATTTTGCATGCATCACCCATCATTTGCATGTACACTTCAAATGTGAGAACACCCGGAAACAAATGCATTTAAATAAAAACTCTGATCGAATTACTTCCAGCCTCATGATTTATTTTAAATATTTAAAATGCATTTAAAATATGATGCTCATTGCCATCCTACATAACCAGTTAGAAAAAGCTCTTCATTTGTTACATTAACTAGGAACAAGGGCTGATTTGAAACCCTTTCAAGATTTTGTAATTTACTTCAGGCTATCCAACGGTCATGCAAAGCCTAGACTTCACAGCACCACTCCCCCTCCTCTCTGTAGACTGGAACAAGATACTTTTTTAAAAATGTGCTCTTATAGCCAAACTGTAAAACAAAAAAGAAAAGAAAACATACGCATAAGCTGCCAATACTGTCTACTCTTTCTTTGTGTCTTTCCATGAGGATTGTGAATATGCATCTACTTTAGCTGTGAGCTAACCTGATGCTAGTCAAAGCTTGGGAAATTCAGTGGTTAGGAGCCAGACCCATATTGAGGCGGAGTAAGCTTGAATACAACAAAACACTTAAAAGGCAGCAACTTGCACATGCTTCGAAAGGTCAGGTGTACATAGAACATAAGAGAAACAAGGGTCTATAAACCCGCTATACTGCTTCAGGAATTCTTTAATTAGATCTTCTTTAGATTACTTTATCACAAAAAGAATAACTTCTTTCCTAAAATACAAAAATACTTTCACACCTGCTTAAAATAATGTTTGATTGCACCATTTTACTCACCACTTCAAATGTAATGTGAAATTGCTAGGAACATACGCATTCTGTTCATTTCATTTTTATTTTTTTTTCAGTACAGGCTACCACAAACTACCACAAAATTATAGAAGGCATTTTTCAAATGACCTTTTTAAAACTCAGCTGCTTTTGTATGAAAGATACGATACAAATGATATTACTATTAAAATCTGTATACTATGCAAATACTGCAGACTATATACATACAGGAGCAACACAGGGTCTACATGCGGATAAGGAGCAGACAGCAAGCTAAAGATACTACATCACCCAGATTCCCAGCTGTCAGATCCCATTAGAATGGCCCAAAAACACAGATTCATTAAGCAACCCTCAAAGATCCCAGTTTAAAGGCAAAACTGTCTTTAAACTTGCATAAATGCTGCAAGGTGATCACAATTAAAACCAAGGGCTGATGTTCAGTGATAAATAAAATTTTCATTCCAAGAATCTGCTGTAGTTTTTTTTTCTTTTTTTTCTGTTTCACATGGTGTATGAAACTTGGTTCAGGGTGATTCAGAGAAAGTCAAGCGAATGTGGGAGGCTCTTATCTGATTACTGTTTGTGATTGATTAAGACTCCAGGATTCACAGCGCATTCTGCAGACCTACAGTTGCGAGAGATCACATTGTATATACTTTTTGGAGGGCGGGGGTGTCAGAGGTTGATTTCCAGTTCACAATTATAAGGGGGAAAAAGACAGGGAACATGTTCTTTACGATGATCACAGCAGCTGATGATCAACACTCGCTACGCCAACCCAGGGAAGAAGAAAGCACAGCAGCACTCCCATAAGTCCTTTCACCAGAGATGCATTCTCATCCTGCGCAAAAGGCTGGCACATCACAGCAGGCCCACGCCCTACCATCAACACGCATTCCCCAACCGTCCCCCGCCAACTCTGCAATAAAAAAAACACTATGACGGAAAGGGAAAACGGTCACATATAACGCATATCTAAACTGAGCATTTCAAATATCAAACTAGTCATACTGTACATTGTAACAGCTGGTCCTGAAATACATTTCAATCACTTCTGAAATTAATCAATTAAATGTTCAAATAATTGTATATATTAAGATATATTAATTTGGATATATATCATGGTTTAGAGGGTAGATATTATAGATGGTAGATTTTCCTCTCCAGAACAATTAAATACACTTTTTTTTTAAAAAGAACCCCAGGTTAAATTTTATTTTCTAGTGATGAATGCTTGGTACCTTCTAGGGGGTTATGTTAGAACATGAAAACATTTCCAGTTTTTTAATAAAAAAAGAGAAAAGGTTACCTTGGGAAAGTGGTATGACATGCAAAGTACTGATTCGGTAAGTAGATAACGCTATGATTCATAAAGGTTTGGAACAGTCATGAGAAACAAAACACATATTTGAACATTCACATGCAAATATTTTTCAACACCTAGGAATTGTCAGTATATACCAAACAATGGTTGGCTGCACGGTTTCAAAAAGTTTTTTTCCCCCATTTTCTTAACTGAAAATGACACCTCATGATTACTCAGTGTGCATAAAAGTCAAGTTTTTACTTGCGAAATGAAGATTTACCCACATCTTCCCTTTGTTGTTTTAAGCCAAGACATCTCACCTTCAAGATGATCTTTTTGTGGATCCAGATGTAAAGACTGACTAAACTGAGAAAATAGATCCTCACCGCTTCAGGGGAAAAAGACCCCCACAAAGTAATTGACTGAAAAAACATAAAAAGTCTATACATTACATCTAATGTGGCAAAAACATATTTGTAGATGGATAGTTATGGCTATAAATATGAGAGGGTGCTCTGTGCAAGTTTTCTGCAAAACTATTTTTATCTAAAGGAACCCTGAAATTACTATGCTATGGTCAAGGACCCCCAACTTCAATAGAATGGTTCATCTTTCATCCCTTAACACACAATCAGATAAACTGTAGCAATTATAAGTAGCAAATTAATGCTATGCGGTACTAAATATCTACACATGTGGCAATTTAATACAGCATAAAAGTACAATGATTATAATGGCCACAATAATCACAGAATTGTGAGAAGGATTATTTAATATGAAACTAAATCATCTCGGCTAATTTATGAAATTTGGAAATGTAAACAAAAAAAATCTAAAGGGAAGTATTTGTTCTATTTTGGTGATGAACGCCTTAAACCCCTTCAGATGCTGCGAGGGGCACCCAGACCCTTCGTTTTGAAACCTTTTTGCGCAAAACAATAATGAACATTACTGACGAAACAAATTGGCAATATTGAAAACAGAATCTCAGTGTGGATATGCTACACAATAGTAGTTAAATTTTAGCTCTAGCAAAATATTATAAAATGTTGTCCCATTTTATAAGTGGCATCAGATAAACTGTTATGAGCATCCAAGAGTAAATTATAGCATTTTAAAATATAATAATTACAAAAAGAGAACACATATACGGGTAGGACCCAGCAAATTAATCTTTAACTGAAGACCATTATACTGGCTAAGAGTGAAATTATCATTTCCTCACAATATATCATATAGTGGCCAAGTTAAATTATTCTTTCTTTCTTATTTCACATCTAGAGCGCATTTGGTTTTTGAGAGAAAGGAGTCAAATAAAATGGACAAAAAAATTAATTGTCCCTGATGAGACAAAAAACAAAGCATTTATAAATGCGCATATTTGGTTTATGAAACACTCTATTCAACACACATTTGAAATACAGGGCAAATTTTGCTGATATACAGCTGAGGAAACTAGTATTTATTTTTGTCAATACACTGTTGCAGGTGTGTGGAAAACAACTACACATTTCATACGCTGTTTGTATGGCACTCCAGATAAATAGGTCTTCTAGATTAAAAAAAACAGTACTAAATATAATCTAAATACTATTTGAAACTGGAAATTAACCGAAAAAATATATCTAAGACAATTTTCATAAATTTCATCAATACTTAAAAATATATCTAGCATCAATATATCAAATAAACTAGCCTTATTCAAACAAATTTGATTAATAAACAAGTTGGCTCATAATTTTCAGGTCCAAACAGGGTCTTATATACAGCGATTCACAAAGAATTTGCTGCCATTTTATTGTATTCAGTTGTGATAATGATGTTTTCAAAAGTTTGACCAAACAATTTTAAAAAGATGATTTCCTTTTTCGACGAATACAGAGAAAGATGAAAAATATTTCATTTAATAATAATAAAAAAACCTGCTTTAAGAAGGTGCCTAAAACAACTGCGGTAATCTGGGGTAATGTTCTTCAGTTTCTTTTTTATTGCCTTTTGGTGCTATATAAAATTCAAATGCATAACTGACAGCAAATGACACTTGCATTGAATGTCAGTGACATACAGTACTAACGAATGATCCAGCTAACAGATGTATACTTGAAACTAAAAAGCATGCCATTCCCACCAGTATTGAAATTGAATATCAACATCATCACAAGTGAATTCTAATAGACAATATCTGTGTAATGTTCCAAATGCAAAGATGGATGCTAATAAAGAATAATCAACTATATTGAAAATACAAAACAGTATCTGAACATTATTAGTTTGTGTGAAATATGTTCACTTGTCAAAAGCTAAGTAATTATCAATAGATTAATCTATTGGAGCATGGATTTGTGTGCCATCAAGTAAAAGACAAGCAATAATCTATGAATGATTAACTTTACAGAAATACCCAACGTGCACAGTAATACATAATACCACCGACACATGCCATCCCATACAGTAACCACTCATGAACCTTCATACTGATACTGACTATCCATTCAGCAATCCCTCCCACATACAGCTACAGATTATAACCCCACCATAACCATTCTATCATCTACCAAGTCAAACTCACTATTGCAAATGAGGAAGTATTAATTAAAGACATCACAAATATTACTTACCGTACTTAAATTTAAAAATTCTGAACATATTTTACTCTTTACACCATACTCTGCAATTCCATCTACACTTTATGTGTGATGAACCATCTGTCTGCCAAATAGACTCAAAATAAATGGTCAAATATAAAGGATGGTAAAGGCCTAAATAAACTATCCATAACCACCATAATATCCAATTCAATGCTGAACCACAATGCAGTTTTCTATTATGACTCATTATGCAAAAAACCAGCCTGAATTACAGAATACCACACATCAGAAAAACAGTAAGTTGAAAAAAAAAACTAAAAACTAAATACAAGCTGTAGCAACACATAAAGCAGGATATGCAAAACCCTGAAAGCATTTCTTAAACATTGTTCAACATTGTAAACATTGGTTTTCAAAAATCTAAAATGCTAAACTGCTGCATTCTCTTTGACAGGAACACACTTTGAAAACGAATGGCTTCGAACACACTGGAAGCATTACTTTACATGGTGGTAATAAGTCATACTGTACTTCAAATGGGGGTAATGGCCCATTTTAATGGGCCGGGTGAGGGTACGTCTGAGGCTATCTGACCCAGCGACAGGAGCACAGGGTCTCAGGACCTCCGAAACTCAGGAGCTGAACCTTTCCGAAGCGGTCTCTTCTGGAATTCCGCACCCCTACCATCCACTGATCCAGGAAACCGCGGCAATGTGTCTAATGACCCTTGAATAAAGTTAAATATACATTTACACTGTATATGGACAATAAAGCTATATTCTACTCTATTCTATTTAGCATGTGTCTGTGAAACCTAGCCACATGTTTGTATGTATGTAAGGGCTCCTTTTGGAAAGGGGGGACCTGTACAAGGGGAAGGGCTAGCTGCCCTCTAGCTTACACCAAAGCGTGCGCTAAATGTGCAAGGGGCCCACTGAGCAAAACTGCATCCATTTCACATGCTGAACATGGAAAATTGGTGCGTCTCATGAGGAGCAAGAATGAAAATACACATTGTAAAAAAAAAAAAAAAAAAAACATCTGTGTACATCTCACTCATTAGTTTGATTTAGGGTGAGTTAGTAGGCAATTTTTGACGATGAACAATATTTTAGTCTCGATCAAGATCAGCAGACACACCATCTAAACTGGATGTCCACCATTGACAAGAGAGCCAAGAGCAATGAACCCATTCGCTCGTCCATGCAACGTTGCTCGACATCGCTTGCTCAGAGGGGAACTGCAATAAATGCGTCTCCAAACCAAGTGTGTATATTTGGATAATGCTGAATCACTGGAATGCGCCATAGGTCAGTATTTTTTTAAATAAATACCAGCTTATTTCCTCTCTTGCAATGGGAATTTCACATCTTGACTTGCCCTTGTAGTAATCCTGACAAAATTTACAGCATCGCTGTAAGAGAGTTTGTTAAGTAACTGCTATAAGTATTTGACACCTTCAGAAGGGCATATCAGATTAGAGAAACATATTTAAATGGCCTAAGCAGTTAAAACTAAACAGTGTCATAGGGTAGAATTTACGCACTCTAGACATAAGCAGGGTGAATGGTCTCCACAGATAAAAAGCCTTCTGAAAGAACCCTAGGGAATTGCATAATGACTGATAGACTTATTCTCTGTTTTTGTTAACTGATGAATTTGGAGACAAAACAAACAATAAAATAATTAAATATTCAGGTCAGATTTGAGGTCAGGTGTTCAGAACCATGCAGATCTTGGGATCACTCCTACAAATGCAGTCAAAGGCCATATCATGCACAAACTTTAAAAGTTCCTTTTTTCTAAAAATGGCTTCCAAGAAGATTAGCCAACATTAAAACTGGCAGACATGCTTAAATTTAATTAATATACACATTGATGTGCCAATAATGTAATAGAAAAAAACATCCCTCACAGAAAGGACTTAATTGGCAATAGTCTTAATAGGCAATAGTCCAAAATGTTTCAAAAGGTAAATCATGAATTAGTTAATATAAATAATCAAAAGCCAAGTACAAAATTCACCAAAATGTGAACATTTGAAAGATTTAATGCCACAGACACCTAAGCAGGGTACTGCAAGAAAAAATATTTCCAAAACGATTCAAAACAAAACAACCCCCACCCCCACCCCCACCCCCACCCAAGTAAAAAAATACCCCATGGGTATGAGGGGAAAAAAATAACCTCACACTGGAACCTAAAGGGTTAATATGGGCGACAGTACGCATATGCCTTTGATAGTCGATTTGGGTTGAACCTTCAGACAATCAGTGAAGGTGAAACCCATGACATTTGCAACTTTCGTGATGGAAGGGCCTTCAGGTTGACGGTTATGAGGTTTTGAAAGGGGGGAACTTCTCAGGACAAAAAAAACGTTTTTCTGATTAAAACAGAAACTTATCAATGACAGAAGTCATGAGCTGCCCCATGCGCTTCAGTGACTTCAGCAGTCCCCACTTCTCCTCTGAAGTTCAGCACCATCATATCTTATGAGCGACACTAAAGAAGACCATTTCTGGCGTAACAGTATGTTCTTTAAAAGCTCCTAAAAACTACAACAGTACACTGTTTTAAACATTTATAGGTCTCTTGATGGATTAAGTAAAAAAGCCAACTGATATGCCAACAAAACATTATTCACTGATGTTTTGCAAGATCCCATGCCATTCCAACCTGAGCTACGTCATGTTCTCTAAAAAGCACAAATGGTTGTTTTGAGAGAAAATACAACCTGGTCAAAATGTGGAGATGTTTACACACATTTTCTTTGGTGCTCATTTTCTAGATTTGTTTTTACAAATGGAAAAAAGTAAATTGTATTTCAAGCTTAAATCCGATTTGCAATTTAACTGATAATTGCACGGCAATGTGACAAGCCCCCGAGATTACCTTGCATTGCACTCTATAAACAAACAAATAATCGATAATCTTTATTAGAACAACGGTGAATAATCACTGTTCAGCTCCTTCCAAAAAAAACCCCAAAAAAAAACAAATCTGCGAGATGATGCAATCAGAGCGTGAGATTTCAGCATCGCGGCGAATCTGAGCGCACCCTCAGCCATGTGACCTGGGACACTCCCAGCAGCAGGTGGTGAAGGGCATCGCTGCATGCCAAAAGGTCAACCCCTCAGGAAGCAGCGATACTCCACTGCTACTCTCCACCGCACTGCCACCGAGTGCACCGACGGCATGGCAGCCGGAGCGTCTCCAGGCAGGACGTGCGAAACCACAGGCCGCTAGGGCAGTGACCACGGGGCGGGGCGGCCCAGGCGGGGCGGCCCGGCGACAGGTCCTCCGCAGAGTAGCGGTATCAGCGGCTTTCAGACCACTGTCACGTCACTAACGAACACACTAGTCCTAACCGTTATGCGGTGAGCTCAACAGTAAGTAGTAAGTGCTTCCATGACTGTTGAGTGTACGCTATCAGTGCTGCGATAAAGAAGATTGCCAGACAAAAGCCAGAAAGAGAACAAGTGCAGAGGTTTGAGGCCTCAAAGCTCACTGGTACTGTACACAGTCATTCATCCCAAAATACAGAGAACAGAGACAACACAATACTGTACCCTACTGTAAGCACCATCTTCAATACAATCATACAGTGATTAGCCAAGTATACATTTTCACAGATATTAGTACAGACTAACCAGGGGGTCAACTCTTATGTTCCATCTATCTTCCATTTTCCTTAAGCACAGGAGGCTCAGGCACTTTCCAGTGATTCAATCTGAAAAAATGAGTTTCCATTGAAACCGTACCTCAATTTTCATAAGATACACCAAATTTGAATCTTTCAGCATCAACGGAAGGGAGACATAACTTCCATTATTAAGAATAATCTGGGTGACCATCTGGTTACTGTGTAGCAATATACGTGGTGTCACTCATTAAGAGGAAGCACGCATTTAGCAACAATTATTCTCACCCAAAAAGTCAAACTTGTCAGTCGAGCTCATCAGAGACCACTTTTTCCCGCCCTGGTCGAGGCCATACCAAAAAAGGCAGAGCTGTGTGCCTGTCTGGGGCCCTCCGTCTGCCTCATCATTTCCCATTAACCCTTTCATGTTCAGGCCCCAACCGCCCACTGCCTCTTCACAAGACCCATATTACTCAGCAGGTAAATTACTCACCCAATCAGGGACACCATCTGCTCCACTATGTGCCTGCTGAACGTTATGATAACAAACAATTTCTGTGGGAAGGTTTGGAGGTGGGGGGAGGGGGGGGGGGGGGGGGGGGGTCAGGGGTAAAGAAGGGGGGGAGAAAGAGGGAAAACATGGTCAGTCAAATGGGAACAGGGGGGTATGAGACATCACATTTAGGGAGGTCTGGTTGTTAATACCCCCCGTAGATCCCACAGTTGGGGGACTGAACGGCAAACATTAGAATGGTGACGAGACAGGCATCCACCATATTAGTCGTGAAAAGAGGTCTGCTCTCTCCCTGACACAGTCTGTCAGGCATTCGGGTCAGGAAATTAGCACATTTGGGTGAGGGTGAGGGAAGGGAGGCTTCAATGGGAGAGGTGGTGGAGAGGGGAGAACAGATGAAATCACACGCTAGCAGAATCACACGACCCATCGCCTGGACAAAGGCAAACACGAGACGCCGTCCTGTGCTTTGACGGGAACTGGATTAGTCAGAGTCTCGGACTGGACCATCGCACTGGGAGGTGACCGCAAAGTTTCATCTGAGCGATTACAAAGTCATCCATCTCCCTGTTCTCATCTCTTCTAAAGGTAGTGGCCTTCTCAGGACCCGCTTGGGGCAAACCATTCTGCTCAGAGGTTTATTAGGCCAAAGCTCTAATTAGGTCTAATAACCACCAATCCATATTTTTGGAGGCTATGGAGTTCCACCTTCTCTAGACAGCAAATAAAAATGGAGTAGCAGAATCTTCTCTCACGTTTGTCTCCACATTAACAGACACGCCTAACCAGTGCACTGGCTGCTCATAGAAATTGAGACTAAACATGGACTAAAATTTCCACTAACAGATGAGTGCAAAACAAAGAACATTGTATAATCTTGCTGACGAACACAAGGCGTACGTGTAATTAGTCATTTCTGGCTTCTGAGTTCTCACCCTGCCATTTTTTGACAGCAATGAAGGAAGTGCCATGAATGGAAATGTACAAAAGCTTCGGTTGACATTTGACATTTTCTGGTCATCCCATTTCATCTTAAAAAGCAGAAGACGATTGACAACGAGATAACCAAGCAAGCAGTCATGAATAATCGAACCAGGCTTCTATAAAACAAACCAAACCCAAAAAGCCAAACAAGCTTTCATCACACTTTTTTTGAGTAAATCACACTGTGGCCGAGGCAGAATGTAGCGTAAAGGCAGCTCTGACAAACAGAGCGTGGGTGACGGTACACAACTGTGAGCGCTGATAACTGTGAAATGAACACACTTCTTCTTCTTCGCAGAAAAACGAGAGAGAGGGGGAACCTGGGCCGTGAAACGAGCCTTCTGGGGATTTTCTTTTTTACACTCATTGTTACTGGGCAGATAATGATCACAGGTAGCTAACTGCTTTACATACAATCAATTACCACTTCAACAAAATGTTCCCGATTTGTCATCACTTCCCCTTCTTTCAATGAAGTGTATCCTTAGAAATGCCAATCAAACTTCTTTCTTATCGGTTGGCATGACAACCAATTAAAAAGTGTAGATGAAAATTAACATTTAGTACAGTATAGCTCAGGGTAAAAGGTCTCTATTGAGTTGCTTAGTCAATGACACTGGATGAATGGATGAAGTTCCTATTCCAAGTTATGCAAAGCATCCCATTTCGGGGCTTATGCAAAGCAAATGAATAATCTGCTGGAATGTCGCTCATACAGTATGCTCTACCACACACAGTATGGAGAGGCGTCAACACACCGAAAGAAAGCCGACAGTAATTCTCAGTCAAATTAAACAAAGCCCCGCGCGCTGAGTTCATTCAGAACAGTGCAATACTCGGTGCAAAGGCACCTATCGTGATGAAAGAGGGATGTCATTAAACAAAAGGTGCCCTCTTTGTTTGCGCCAGTGTATTGTATTCACACTGATGCTTCTCACTTATATTTCCCCATCATTTTCATTCACAAAAAGGACTGTTATTGATTCTCAAGCAAAATTGATTTGTTTAGCAAATGTGCACCAATTTATTCAAAATTTTCAGCGACTATATTACACAAAGGTCATGTAGAGGGCTGACATTTCAAACTGTGCGTGTATGTGCGCATGGTTGTGTGTGAATGAGTCTGCCTGTCTCTCTGTGAGTTTGTGTGTGTGCGTGTGTTTGTGTAGTGCACTAAGATTTTGACACACCTGTATCCCACACTGGGGCCTGCATGTCAGTGGAAGAGTCAAGATGACTTTTGTTCCATTCCCAGAATGTTGAGCTCTACAGCTACTGTAATCTAGTCCCCTGATCACATCATCACCCACTCGTTCCTCCGAACACATACTTGGGGACACTGCTCATCCTTCACTGTGCAAGACATATGTCACCATAGGTACTGTATCTGGAGCCACACTGCAGCACCACTATTATCCAAGCCACACATCTATCACTATTACTTTAAATATGGGGCAAACGGTCTATTATGACTCGCCTATGACTCGCCTACGTGAAGTGCCTAGGCAAACTAACGGCACTGTTGTTTTCTCTATACAAAGGTCACAAGTAACGGACATATAGACAATCCCAGTTTCCTGCAGATAGAAGCGGCACTCAACCATGTACTGCACTATATGAGCATTATTACAGCTTTTATATTCTTGTTCACCTTTTGAGCAAATTACTCAAGGGAATGACTTAAATTTGTTTTAAGTAAATGCCATTTGATATGCATTGTATCATCTCACAGTGTAAGAGCTGACTATAAACTGTATGTACGCATTTGTTACAATGCCATGTTTCTTTGAGTTCAGTTCACAGAGCTGAGGACCTGCCTCAGAAGCTCTTTTCAAGTGAGCAGTGGCTGCTCAACTGCAGCTTTCACAAAATGGATGACCTAAACAGTAACTCAACGACACAAAATGGCTCCTTTGAAGTGATAGAGGAGTAGAGGCTTTCATGAATGAATGTTACTTCATGTGAAATCCCCTTAAAGTCTCTTCATACATTTTTGCAATAATTCCAATGCAGCAATATCAACAATAAAATAAAATAAAAACTTTGATTCCAATTTACATGTTTTAAATCTTGCATGGCCACAGTTCTCTTGAGTAGACAATGTCACAGATGAATCACATACCAGCTAAAAACTGTACTCAGGTACACATTTGGCTTCCCTAATGCCTTCCTAAACCAACAAGGTTCCCATAATGTGATACACAAATGTACAAAATAAAACACAGTTTCTTACCTGGATATGCATTTTGATGACTGCTTTTCCAATGAGTGTTGCCCCAAAAAATGTCCAAAAAGGCACCAAAAAATGGCCACATGTTATACCAGCTAGATCAAACAATGGGTTTGGAATCTGAAAAACAAGTTAGAATAACACTGATGAAAAACAAAACAGTAGTGTGTGTCTGTGGGTGTGGTTGGGGGGGGCCGTGATTAATTCAGCACCAAAACTAGGTTTCATTCACATTAAAAACTAATATTTTCAGGAACTGATACAAATAAAGGTACATAAATCAATATAGGAAATACACTTTCATTTGACACTCAATTCAGGTCTGAGATCTTTGTTCAAACTGAGTCAAGTCTGAGCAATTTTTTGTCAAAAAGGAATGCTCCCTAGATAATAATTTTGCATTCATTTCAATTTGTTAGGCACCATTAAAGATTTTACCTTTGTGGTTTTCACCTGGCAATGAAAGCTGTCATTGTTATGATTCTATACCACAAAACCAAGCAAGACAAAACAATGGAACATTTCACTGAGGACTGCCTCAAAGCCATTTTTAATTTGAATAAGCATTCATATGCACCATTAGTGAATTTACAGTTTTAAATATTAGTAGGGACTTACGGAGGCACAGGCTAGAATTCCAAAAAATCCTATTTTCTGCACCATCTTCTGGACAGCGAGTTTTGCTCGGGTGGGAATGTCCTGAAAAGGGGAAAAACAATAACCATGTTTTTTTACACTATAAATTAAGTGAAAGAGGAAAAAAAAATTAAAATATTGCTATTTATATTTATTTATTTATTTTTCCTACAAAATCACAGCACAGGTCTACAGTATATTCAATCAATATTTGATAATCTAAATGCAAACTCAAATACAGTTTGGCAAGTTTATTTTAGTGAACTTGCCAAAAAGAACTGTTGCTTTTATTTGTTTATGACACGTTTTGATTGAGATTCATTTTAAATTTAAAGAAATATCAGTACAACCTCACCTAAAAATCTAATATAACGACAAAGGAAACTGTCTTATTATATTAGCCTCACACCTTGTAAAAATCAAAAGCAGATATTATTATAAATTATTATTATTAGAAATTATTTTAAAACCACTGCTGCAAATGAAGCATTTTCAAAACATCAAACCTTGCAACATTTTGACTTAAAACAAATTATTTTCAAAATGATGTGTTACAATCTTAAAACAAATTAAAAGTCATTAAAACAAAACAATTTTAACCATTTCTTCAATTCAAAATATTCCCTGGACGGTGACCAGTGTTAAACATTTTGTTGAAATATATTCTGATATATAAAATGTTCAATCCCCAAAGAATTTTAAATATGTTTGCCCAAATTTTATTTCGTTGACAAATAAGGCAACAAATGCCCTGCTTTTTGTGCTATGCAGTTGAGCAAACTGTGGTAGAGATATTTTGTTATATATTGGATTTAAAGACGTTTTAAGAATGTGGCAATAAAATGTGAACAAGATACATGGTGTGAGGGAACTTCTTGCAATTAATATGATTTAAGGAATAAATGTCTCACCATCAGTGAGTAGATACACTACTGAATAGAATATTTCAAAACCAAACTATTAAATGAGTGTGCTAAGAATAATTCTGCTGAATGATTAAACAATTTTCCAAATCATGCCGCATTACATGTTTAAAAACCCAACATATTAATTAATTGGTGCAATAATACAAATACTGAGACAAATATAATTTGACAGTATTGAGTTTTCAGCTTTATAGTGTTCCTATCTTTCCATTCATAAAGGGAATTTTGTCAATTTATCTGCCAACATTTCAAGAGAGAGCAAGAGCGTCTGACTGCAGACACATAAATACTCAAACATGTACAAATTTAACATTTTATTCAAACAAACTATTAGAGACATACATGTCCAAAAATGTAATAAATACAAAAACGCCACATGAGAAAACGGAACATAATCCAACATTAAGTGCACATCTTCTACAAAACATTAAAGATTAGACATGTTAACACCTTTTTGATTTAAAAAGACATCAGTCCACTACTGAACAAATATTTGATCAAATAAAAAATTAATAAATAATATAAAATAAAAAGACTATAAAACTAAGTCAATTTCACAAGTGCATTTTGAAACTATGCTTTTGCGTGAGAGCTTTTCCCCGGAAGGGAGGTATGAGGGAATGTCTCCCAGCATAACAAAGATTGACAGTGCAGCAGAAGACCTGTGTCTGCTGGAGTCTGGTGTTCTTGGCTCAGTAATTTCCATCACAGACTAAAGAAAGGTGCAGACAAAGACACGTTTTCCTCAGTCAAAGATAATATTAAAAGAAACCACGCTAACAAATTATTAACACATTGAATCAGATTTGTTTTTCAAATTAGGCAAATCACATCCTTAAATATCAAGATAAGATATTTTTAATGAATTCTTTCTATTGGAAACAGACGTGCTTCAAGACACAAGCCAATTTCAGCCTGGACAAAACAGGTCAGACAAAGGTGAGACCAAACTTTATTAACCCTTACTTTTCCGAATTATGCCCCACATATGGCAGGGAGATATAGTCACACATCAATTTAATTATTCAGGCATGAAGACATTTTTCCTCCAAATAACCACTTTTCAAAATGCACTCTAATTCTGGTCCAACTGACATTTCCCACAGAATTCCTTCCCCATAACATAACCTGTCTTGTGTTCAAGAGGCAAAATGGCATACCATGCAGTTCATCCAGTCTGTGTCTAATGGACACGCATTCCTTTTCGTAATTTTTTTTATACATTCATACATTAATACCATCCTTTCATTCACTTACCCACAGGAGTTTTTAAATCCATTTACTGTGGAAATGAAGTAAATTTGACAGGACCAGAGGCAGAGACCACTCCAATGACTCAGAAGCCTCACTGATTGGTTTTATTTTTTCCTATCATTTCTACAAAGAGGCTCTTTTTTGGGTTAAAGAATAGACAAGGAATTTTCCCTGAAATACCTTTGCTGGGAAGAGGAGGGTTAAACGGTTTGTTTTTTTTTGCATGCCATTTCAAAATATTTCTGGGATGAATCTGTCTGCCTTTTCTGGTCTAGAAGCTTGTCAGTGAATACTCAGTTACTGTGGGCAAATGTATTTTTAAATGGCTGTTTAATTATATAGAAAACAGTTTATATAAAAACAACACTGAATGATTCCTATTTTAGTGCTGAAAATTAAGATGAATTACATGACAGAGCCAGAGATTTTTAATGCCTTTAGAGGAAAGAAAATAAATGCAATTGGATTCAATTAAAAAGTTGTGGTTTTCCCACATTTTGTTGTTTTAATGCTCATTTAATGTTGTCATTTTAGGAGTGAAAAAATGGCAAATGGAATATTAAGTCTGCTTGACTTTAGTCTATTGAGAAGCTGAGAATTAAACTTAAAGGTAAGACATTTTTACATGCATAACATTACATACTTCGAACAGAAATATGAGCATACAGATTTGGTTTATTATTTGCAATGGATTTCAAAAGGAAATTAATTATAAAATGTTGCCTTACAGTTGCATTTGAAACTTAAGTTTTTTGACATATTTTGGAACAATCAAAAACTCCTATTAGTGCTCATGTTTTGGTTTGCTATGCTTAATAATGAGTAAAATTGGTTTAATCATTATAGCAGGCACACTTCTTTACCAGTGCACAGTAAAATGAGTTAATTCAACTACATAAAAGTCAAAAAGTAACCATATGCACACTGCAAGAGTTGATTTAACACTGAACATTTTACTTTCTGGACAAAGTATTGTGCAAAATGGGATGATACGTAATTTATCTGCCAAATATTATATTTGTTTGAAACAATATACAATGAATAACAGCAGCCTACTAACAGTAGTAAAACATATAAATATGCTACATTTCAGGAATTAACCCCAATATTTAATTCCCATGATTTTAAAATGCCTGTTTATTTTTAATTATCCCCTCCCTCCCAAAAAGATATATAGAACAGAGGTGATAAGCTCCATGTCCAGTAGGCATATCTTGTACTGTAAATAGCTACACTGCAGGATGCTCATAAAACAGCTACTGCTCAAAGATCAAACACAAAATCAAAGTAAAGCTTTGTCCTACATTACCAACAACTGAGCTTAGATTAAATGTGTCTGTAATGGGGAGATACAGAACAAAGAGAGGAATTAATGCTTTACATCGTTGTTTTTTTCCCTCACTAATTTTACACAGACACAATGCGTAACTGTAAGTTGGGTGAAGATTTCAAGGCGAGTTCAGACCTAATATGGACAACAAACAGCTCTTGTGCGGACGGTATTTTTGAACAGCAGCAGCACTCCCCGGTCGAGGGGGAAACTGGAGAGGCGTGAAGGGGCTTAACTGAAACGGGGCTCTCATTGGCTCAGATTTGAATTTCTGCCGTCCGGGGAGACCCAATCGGGAGGCTTTTAATTTAGGTGGAGACGTTTTTCGATTCCTGCCCACTCTTTTTTTTTTTTTTTTTTAAGCCAGGACACAACGGGCCCTCAGCCCTCGGTGGGGTGGAATGTGCGTTGGTTTATGGCTTTGAACAATGATGATTCGCTGCAGGGGGGGTGAGGGGGATGTTAAAGACAAAGAGAAACAAGAAGACAAGAAAAGAAAACACCCGGATGGGGGGCGGGTGTGGGTGGGGGGGAAAGGTGAGCTTGACGAGACTAAGAGAGCACCTTACATTAACCCCTAAACTAAATCCCTTTTTTCTTTTACACAACATGATGAAAATGGGGTGGGGTTCCTTCCTGTACTTGGTTTGGTGAATAGACAAAAAAACTGCTGTGGTGGCCTGAAACGCAGTTTTGGCAGGTACAGTATGAAATACGAGCCGATGATTAATTTGCCAGATTTCCAACTTTTCTCCCTTTGTGCGTTTTTTGGAGCAGAAGGCTAATCACAGGACACGATGACGGTCTGCAAATCCCGAGACGACGACGTCCCCCCCCCACTCCCGCCTAACCCGCCCCCCTCCCCCACCATCTCCGCTCGTGGAAAATCACCATCCCTCCTCACGCTGTCCTTAGCAGCAATTACATTCAGAAGACCCTGACAAGCGTGCAGCGTCATTAAACACGAGGAGGCCCGGTTGTGACGAGCACAACTCCGCGCTTCAGTCCTTAACCCCAACCTTCCTTCCTGTCCCATCACATGACTTACAGCATATTCAGTTCTCAAGAAAGGGTCGACACACGGGGAGGAAAGCGCACGGCATGTTTACTGGGTCTACTGTAGTCGACTTACCAACCCCTTGGTAAGGTCCACCCCCCATCGTATGGTTTGCTTTATTCAGACAGATAGAAGGCAGCGGGTAACGGAGAAGATCGTGTCATGGCGGAGATCGAGTTTGAGCGACCCGCCCCATGGGCTCATCGCAACCATCCCGTTCCCCGACCAGAGTGGAGACCGTTCGAGGATCCATAACTCAAACAGTTACTGGGCTCAGCAAGCTGGCAGACGTTCACATGGAAGTTTAGGCATTTTTATTGAGTGCTCTGGAATTATTGGACAAAAGAAAGCCGCTTGTTGTCCTTGAGATGGTGATGACAGACATTGGCACACAAACAGACAATGTTCAGAGTACACATTTATTATGCACGCTCTTTTCCAAGAGAATAAAGTCAACTTTAATGTGGTTGTTTCCCAAGGGTATCTGAATAAATAGGAAAACTCTACGTACGTACTCTACTCTACATTCATGCGGAAGTGACTAGTAGAGCAGCAATGACAACATTTGCACTGTCAAATTCAACATTTTGAAAATCCTCATTACCATTATGATAGCTGATTATGACTGTTGAAATAGTCATACACAAAACAAAAAATAATATTAATAATAATAAATAATAATAATATTAAATAAAATAATAATAGTAGTAATGGATGTTTCTGTTTTCTTTCCGTACAACTCCAAGCTTAACAGGAATCCAGGTAAAAGGTGAAATGTAAAGGAGCAGGGGAGGGGAACAGGGGGGAGTTAATGTCTGTTGATTGAGGATGTAC